>NW_025213599.1:12110-14318 GCF_004010195.1 Chiloscyllium plagiosum | reverse complement strand
CACACCACCCCCCCCCCACTACCAGCCACCACCCCACTCCTGACACCTTTCCCTGTCACCACAGGAAGTGGAAACCCTGTGCCCACACCACTCCCCTCCCCTCCGTCCAAGACCCCGAGGGATCCTTCCCCATCAGTCAGAAATGTACCTATACCTCTCCCAATGTCATCGACTGTATCCGTTAGCCCCACTGTGGTCTCCTTACCAGCAGGGAGACAGGATGCCTTCTTGCGGATCGTTTCAGAGAGCATCTCTGGGACCCCCGCACCCACCAATCCCACCGCCCCGCGGCTGAACACTTCAGCATCCCCATCCCCCTCCGTTCAGGAACATGCAGGGCCTGGGTCTCCTCCACCCCCAAACCCTTACCATCCTGGTGGAGGAACGCCTCACCTTCCGCCTTGTGACCCTGCAACCGCACGGGATCAATGTGGATTTCAACAGCTTCTTCATCCCCCTCCCCCCCCCCACATTATCCCAGTCCCAAGCCTCCAACTCAGCATCACCTTCCGGACCTGTCCGTCACTCCCTCCTCTGACCTATCACCTTCTCCCTCACCTTTATCCGCCTATCGCTTTCCCAGTTACCAGCCCCACCTCCCTCCCCTTTATCTCTCAGCCCCTGACCCACATCCCTGATGAAGGGCTCATGCCCGAAACATCGATTCTCCTGCCCCTCGGATGCTGCCTGACCTGCTGTGCTTTTCCAACACCACCCTCTTCAATCTGATCTCCAGCATCTGCAGCCCCTCACTTCCTTCAAGACTTAAAAGGCACCTGGGATGGGTATATAAATAGGAAGGGTTTAGACGGATATGGGCCGGGTCTTGGCAAATGGGATTAGGTTATTTTAGGATATCAGGTCGGCATGGACGGGTTGGACCGGAGGGAGTGTTTCCGTGCTGGACGTCTCGATGACTGTAAGTTACAAACTGGAATCGAATCGAGGGGTTCGGGGTGGTTTAATGATCGTGGGTTTGGAGTGCGTATCTTGTAGATGGTACACACTGCTGCTACTGAGCGTCGGTGGTGGAGGGAGTGAATATGGTGCGAATGAAGTGTTGAGCTGCTTGAGTGTTGTTGGAGCGACCCCCATCCAGGGCAAATGGGGAGTAATCCCTCACGTTGCTGACTTGAGTCTCTGCTGCAGGATTGCCAGCCTCTGACAGTTTGGCGTGTGCAGTTTTCATTTAGTAGTTAACTCCGCGTTGGTGAGGATATAATGACAGTGACATAATCAAACCGTGTGGAGAAATGATCTCTTCCATCTGAAAAAAAACTCCAGAAATCCTCTAAATGCTGAGCAGTGTGAGTGAGACAGAGAGAGACAATTAGTCACGTCATTTTCCCTGAAGCAACATCACAATCTGTAATGTTACCTCTGTTTCCCTCTACACAGATCCTGCTAAGACCTGTTGTGTTTCTCTAGTACAGCAGATGATTATATAGGAGAAAGTGAGGTCTGCAGATGCTGGAGATCAGAGCTGAAAATGTGTTGCTGGAAAAGCGCAGCAGGTCAGGCAGCATCCAAGGAGCAGGAGAATCGACGTTTCGGGCATTCCTGAAGAAGGGCTTATGCCCGAAACGTCGATTCTCCTGCTCCTTGGATGCTGCCTGACCTGCTGCGCTTTTCCAGCAACACATTTTCATGTGCAGATGGTCATAGTCTGGTCTTTGAGTGGTGTGAATGTTACTTGCCATTGGTCAGCCCAAGCCTGGGGCTCGGTCCATATCCAGTTGCGTCCGGACATGGACTGCTTCAGTATCTGAGGGATTGCGAATGGTGCTGAGCGCTGTCCAATCGTGGATGAACATCCCCATGTCCTGGGCCTTACACTGGAGGGGAAGGGCATGCAGAAAGCTGCTGAAGAGGCTTGGGCCTGCGACACTACTGTCAGCAACTCCTGCCGAGATGTCTCTGGAGTCGGGATGACTGACCTCCACGGTGGCTCAGTGGTTAGCACCGCGGCCACACGGCACCAGGAACCCAGCTTCGATTCCACACTCAGGGCGACTGTCTGTGTGGAGTTTGCACATTCTCCCCCAGTGTCTGCGTGGGTTTCCTCCGGGTGCTCCGGTTTCTTCCCACAGTCCAAAGATGTGCAGGTTAGGGTGGATTGGCCATGCTAAATTGTCCCATAGTGCCCAGGGATGTGCAGGTTAGGGTGGATTGGCCATGCTAAATTGTCCAATAGTGCCCAGGGATGTT
>NW_025213599.1:9050-11530 GCF_004010195.1 Chiloscyllium plagiosum | reverse complement strand
CCAGTAATGCCCAGGGATGTGCAGGTTAGGGTGGATTGGCCATGCTAAATTGTCCCATAGTGCCCAGGGATGTGCAGGTTAGGGTGGATTGGCCATGCTAAATTGTCCCATAGTGCCCAGGGATGTGCAGGTTAGGGTGGATTGGCCATGCTAAATTGTCCCATAGTGCCCAGGGATGTGCAGGTTAGGGTGGATTGGCCATGCTGAATTGTCCCATTGTAGTGCCCAGGGATGTGCAGGTTAGGGTGGATTGGCCATGCTAAATTGTCCCATAGTGCCCAGGGATGTGCAGGTTAGGGTGGATTGGCCATGCTAAATTGTCCCATTGTAGTGTTCAGGGATGTGCAGGTTAGGTGCATTAGTCAGTGGGAAGTGTAGAGCAATACTGTCGGGGAAAGGGTCTGGGTGGGTTGCTCTTCGGAGGCCTGGTGTGGACTTGTTGTGCCGAAGGGCTTGTTTCCACGCTGTTGGATATCTATGATTCCAACAACCTCCACCATTTTCCTATGTGTCAGGTGTGACTCCAACTCCCGGAGAGTTGATACCCATCGATTCCAGTTTTGCCAGGGCTCCTTGATGCCACACTCTGTCAAATGCTGTCCCTGTCCCCACCTCTCAGGAAGTGAGCTCCAAGGCTGGAGTGAGGTGAGGAGCTGAGTGTCCCTGGCAGAACCCAAACTAGGACTCACTGGGCAGGTCACTGCTGAGCGGGTGTTGCTGCACAGCTCAGTTGATGACACCTTTACAGATGGTCGAGAGTGGGCTGATGGTGTGGGAATTGGCCGGGTTGGCTTTAGACCGAAAGATATTACCCGCAGAATAAGGCCCATGGAGTCTGCCGCATCGTTCCAACATGGCTGCCATATTTCTCAACCCCATTTGCCTGCCTCCTCCCCATTATCCTCAATCCCCTCTCTGATCAATCCATCTTTGTCTCAAAGATGTGGACTCCACAGTGACGATGAGGTCCACAGATTCACCATTTCTCCTCATCTCAGTTCTCCCTTCGCTCTCTGAGGCTGTGCCCTCATTTCCTGAGGAAGGGCTTTTGCCCGACACGTCGACTTTCCTGCCTCTCGGATGCTGCCTGACCTGCTGTGCTTCTCCAGCACCCCCCCGCTCTGAGCTTGACTCTCTTCCCTCAAGTCCCAGTCTACAACTGGTGGAAACGTCTTCTCCACATCCATTCTATCTCGGCCTCTTGGTATTCTGGCAGTTTCAATCAGATTCTCCCCCTCCCTCACTTTCCCATCCTTCTAAACTCCATCGAGGGGAGACCCAGAGTGGACAAGCTGTTCGACCCTGGAAGCCCTCTCTCCAATGCCAGCACTCGCCTCCTCCACCCTCAAAATCCAAGCCACCCGACGCCTGGAGGTAGAACGCCTCATCTTCCGCCTCGGGACCCTCCAACCACATGACATCAACGTCGACGTCACCAGTTTCCTCATTTCCCCTCCACCACCAACCCACCTATTTATCTCTCAGCACCCTTCCCCCTCCCCACCCCCCCCACCATCCCTTCCACATTCCTGATGAAGGCCTTATGCCCAAAACATTGACCATCCTGCCCCTTGGATGGTGCCCGAGCTGCCTGGCTTTCCCAGGGCCAACAACTTTTGACTCTTGACTCTCCAGCATCTCCAGTCCTCACTTTTTCCCCATCCATTCTCGGATACGGAATCCAAGTCTGATCCCAATGTTCCAAGGGCGATCATTCCAAGGCCTGAGAGCTCAGCAGCACATCTCTGCTCGTGACGTCTAACCACCTTGAAATGAATGCTGACTTTGCGCTCGCCTTCCTAACTGCCAACCCAATCTGGGGTTCGTCTGAAGAGACGTTGGGGGGGGTCAATGCCCAGGTCCGACTGTTTCGGAGTTCCGAAGCCTTTCCCCCGATTGAGAAAATAGTCCATGCCTGTCCTCTTCCCACCAAAGCGCCTGACCTCACAACGTTCCCACATTGTATTCCGTCTGCGGCTTCATCGCCCGCTCTCCTAGCCTGCCCAAGTCCTCCTGCATCCACTCCACCTCCTCAACACGACCTGTCTTAGTCCTAATTAACGTGTGCAGGCCGGAAGCTGGGCAGTTTTCCCACATTTTCAGGTGGGCGCCAGTGTTTTAACTGCACTGGAACTGCTTGGCAACGAGAATGATACAATGGCTGGAATATAATCAGGGCCTGGAGCCTTTGAGTATCCAGTGTCTCCAACCGATTGGAGCTCGAGGGAGAGGCTGGACAGGCTGGAGCTGTTTTCCCTGGAGTGTCGGAGGCTGAGGGGTGACCTTATAGGGGTTTATAAAATCATGAGGGGCATGGATAGGGTAAATAGACAAAGTCCAGAAGTCCAGAACTAGAGGGGCATAGGTTTAGGGTGAGAGGGGAAAGATATAAAAGGGACCTAAGGGGCAACTTTTTCACCCAGAGGGTGGTACGTGTATGGAATGAGCTGCCAGAGGAAGTGGTGGAGGCTGGTACAATT
>NW_025213599.1:4498-5561 GCF_004010195.1 Chiloscyllium plagiosum | reverse complement strand
TGTGCAGGTTAGGGTGGGTTGGCCATGCTAAATTGTCCCATAGTGCTCAGGGATGTGCAGGTTCGGGTGGATTAGTGAGGGGTAAATGTCCAATAATAGGGTTGGGGAATGGGTCTGGGTGGGTTACTCTTCGGAGGGTCGGGGTGGATGTGTTGGGCCGAAGGGCCTGTTCCCCACCCTGTCGGGGTGATTCTCTGATGCTTTGAAACAGCCTGCACACCTTTCGGACGTGCCTCAGCAGCCAGCCAGCCTTCCTTCCCTTCACCCAAACCTATGTTCTTTGCGAACTCTCCACGCCCCTCCCCTCGTGGTCAGCCTCGTCGAATGAGATCTGTCGCTCCTCGGTAAAAGCCTCACAGCCGGGCCGCTCCCCTCGTGTCTGCTGCTGCCCTGGTCGGCGCACTGCGTGGCTCTCGGTGCTGGGGGCCTGTGGGATCCTGCTCTGTAAGCCTTGTCACTCCCTCCACCTCACCCAGCCCCTATTTCCCCCCTCTCCCGACCCTCTCTTTCCTTCTGCCCGCTATTGTACCCTTCTCTCCCTTGTCCCTCACTGTGGTTGGCAATTTGACTCCCTGCTCATCACCCCCAGCCCCCTCCTGCATGTGTCGCCCCCAAGTGCCCAGGCCTGGTCCCTTGGTGACTGGGCGGGGGGGCCGAGCAGTATTGCTGATGGACTTGGCACCCACCCCGGGCAAATGCTCACATGTTCAATCCCCACCGTTTCCCCTCAGGTGACCTCCATCCAATGAACCATAGACTCATAGAGATGTACAGCACGGAAACAGACCCTTCGGTCCAACCATGCTGACCCAATATCCCAACCCAGTCTCGTCCCACCTGCCAGCACCCGGCCCGTATCCCCCCAAACCCTTCCTATTCATATACTCATCCAAATGTCTCTTAAATGTTGCAGTTGTACCAGCCTCCACCACTTCCTCTGGCAGCTCATTCCATACACGTACCACCCTCTGTGTGAAAAAAGTTGCCCCTTGGGTCTCTTTTATATCTTTCCCCTCTCACCCTAAACCTAATCCCTCTAGTTCTGGACTCCCCCATTCCAGAG
>NW_025213599.1:371-2048 GCF_004010195.1 Chiloscyllium plagiosum | reverse complement strand
TTCCCCCTCCCTCACACTTTACTCCCCTTTCCCTCTCCCTCACATTTTACACTCACTGACCTGATGGGCGTAGCTCTCTGCCTGCTGTCGAAGGTCCTGCTCCAGTTGCAGATGTTGCCTGAGGTCCTCATATTCATGGGTCACCTGCATGGAGACTGTGGTGAGAAGAATCATGTCAACATTAGTCTCGTTAACGCTTCACCTTGTTATGCCCCCTTGTTGATGTGGGGGGTGGCAGGGGGGCGTCTCATTTTGGGAAGAGAGTTTGGTGGTGGGCAGGGGAATAGAGAATGATGTGTGTTTGCCCACAGAGTGGGTACATTTACCTTTAGCAGCGATACTTGTATTACCCATCATTACGTCAGAAACTAGAAAGTGGGTATATATTGAAAGATCCAACAAATTTTTATCACAATTCATTATTGTTATTATAAACATTATAGATTCAGTCCCATCACTGTCTGGACTAATGTTAAGTTTCAGTTTCTGTAAGTTAACTTAAGATAAGGGAGTATAAAGAGTAGTATGCTTCCATTGACATGTCATGTGACTCAAGTTAAGATGGCGTCTGAGAGCTTTAGCCACTTAGGTCACATGCTGTGATACAGAGTAATGAGATGTAACCTGCATGGTAACGTTTTGCAGAAACCCAGCAGGTACGACAATATCTGTGGTGAGAACCAAAGAACAAAGAACGATACAGCACAGGAACAGGCCCTTCGGCCCTCCTGCACTGACACATTTTGCCCTCCCACATTAAAACTATCTTCCCTTACAGGATCCCCCTATTCCCTTCCTGTTCATGTTTTGGTGCAGGTGTTTCCTGAATGCTGCTTCCACCACCTCCTCTGGCAGTGTGTCCCAGACACTCACCACACTTTGTGTGAAAAACTTGCCTCGCACATCTCTTTTAAATGTCCCCCCCTCGCATCTGGAACCTGTGTCCCCTAGTAACTGACCCCTCCACCCTGGGAAAAAGCCTCATCCTTTCCACTCTCGCCACACCATTCACAATCTTATAATCTTCTATCAGGTCGCCCCTCAACCTTCCGAGTTTCAGTGAAAACAAACCCAGTCTATCTAACCTTTCTTCATAGCTAAAAGCCCCCATACTGGGCAACATCCTGGTAAACCTTTACTGTCCCCTCTCCAAAGCATCCACATCCTTCTGGTAGTGTGGTGACCAGAACGTGTATGCAATATTCCAAGTTTCAAATCCAGTTCCAAATAAGAGTCACTGGACTCAAAACGTCACTCTGTTTTCTCTCCGCAGAATACTGCCAGACTTGCTGAGTTTCTCCAGCACTTTCTGTTTTTGTTACAGATCTTCATCATCTGCAGTTCTTTATTTTTTATGTGAACTTCCTGTGCCTCCGTTAGAAGAGCATGTCTGAGTCTCTCAGAACTTCTACAGAGAAGTGTTACTGAAGGAAAGAGAACAAAAGCAAGAGAGAGAGAGAGAGAAAGAGAGAGAAAGAAGGAAAAAGTCAGTAAGAAAAAAAGAGAAAGAGAGAGAAATGAAGGAATGAAGGAATATCAGTTGTGGCAAAGTTTGTAACAGCAGGGGGTTATGTTGGAACTGGGCAGAACCTTGGTTTGGTCACAGTTATTATTATTTTTATTTTATTATTACATTACAGTGTGGAAACAGGCCCTTCGGCCCAACAAGTCCACACC
>NW_025213599.1:0-334 GCF_004010195.1 Chiloscyllium plagiosum | reverse complement strand
GCACATCTTTGGACTGTGGGAGGAAACCGGAGCACCCGGAGGAAACCCACGCAGACACGGGGAGAATGTGCAAACTCCACAGAGTCAGTCGCCTGAGGCGGGAATTGAACCCGGGTCTCTGGCGCTGTGAGACAGCAGTGCTAACCACCGTGCCGCCCACAAGTTTTAGCACTGTGCGCAGTTCTGGTCACCGCATTACAGCAAGGATATGATTGTTATGGAAGGAGGTGCAGAAGAGATTCACCAGGATGTTGTCTGAGGTAGAGCAGATGAAGAGAGGCTGGATAAGATCACGTTGTTCTCTTGGCATCAGAGAGAGCATCTGATTGAGCTG
>NW_025213598.1:32631-34374 GCF_004010195.1 Chiloscyllium plagiosum | reverse complement strand
CAGTATAAAAGGTATATTAATACTTTCAGTGAATGGGGAAAATAGAGGAGGATAGTCCTCAAACTAGGAAAGTTGGGAGTTAGTAAAGTTGTGTAGTTTGTGACTGCATTATGTTTATGTGAGTCAAGATTTGAAACCAGTTGGCTAATAGTACACTTTGTGACTCACTCCCAGTTACAAGTTATTTATATAAAAAGGTTAACATATCCCTCGATTAGATTCCAGTCTGTAACTCACTCCGGGCTATCTGTTATTCTGTATCTAAAACTCCCTGAACCCCTCGATTAGATTCCAGGCTGTAACTAACTCCAGGGTATCTGTTATTCTGTACATAAACCATCCTAAATCCCTCGATTAGTTTCCAATCTGTAACACACTCCAGGCTATCTGTTATTCTGTATATAAACCACCTTGAACTCCTCGATTAGATTTCAGACTGTAACTCACTCCATGGCATCTGTTATTCTGTACATAAACCATCCTAAACCCCTCGATTAGGTTCCAACCTGTAACACATTCCAGGCTATCTGTTATTCTGTACATAAACAACTCTGAACCCCTCGATTGGATTCCAGGCTGTAACTTACTCTGGGCTATCTATTATTCTGTATATAAACCACCCTGAACCCTGCAATTAGATTCCAGGCTGTAACTCACTCCGGGCTATCTGTTATTCTGTATATAAACAACTCTTACCCCTCGATTAGATTCCAGACTGTAACTCACTTTGGGCTACCTGTTATTCTGTATATAAACCACCCTGAACCCTGCAATTAGATTCCAGGCTGTAACTCACTGCGGGCTACCTGTTATTCTGTATATAAACCACCCTGAAACCCTCGATTAGATTCTAGGCTGTAACTCACTCCGAGGTATCTGTTATTCGTATATACACCACCCTGAACCCCTTGATTAGATTCCAGATTGTAACTCACTCTGGGGTATCTGGTATTCTGTCTATTAACCACCCGAACCCCTCGATTAGATTCCAGTCTGTAACTCACTCCGGGCTATCTGTTATTTTGTATATTAACAACCCTGAACCCATTGATTTGATTTCACTTCCTAACATGTTAAGCTCATGTCCCAACACAATCTAATCTCAATGATGATCAATGTATCACTGGTCCTCCTATCTGCTGGCACTACCATCATGTTAACTTTCTGATGTTTACGTACATGATTACCTGTAGCAGTGAGTCGCAGGTAGACAGAGTGGTGCTGAACACATTTGGCACATTTGCCTTAATCAGTCAGAGCATTGAGTATAGGAGTTGTGGTGGCAGGTTGCATCTGTACAGGATGTTGGTGAGGCTACTTTAAGAATACTGTGTACAACTCGGTTTTCTGCAGAAATGACTTACACGTATGTTCCAGGACTGGAGGCCTGAGCAATAGGGAGAGGCTGATTACGTTGAGGTGTTTCCCCCGGAGTGTCAGAGGTTGAGAGGCAACATTATAGAGGTTCATAAAATCATCAGGGACATGGATATTCTGAACAGCCATGTTCTGCTCCCAAGGATAGGGGAGTCCAGAACAAGACAGCATAGGATGAAGGGGAGAGGGCGAATGATTTAGAAGGGACCTGAAGGTAAATATTTCACATAGAGAGTGGTGTGTGTACAGAAAGTGCAGTCAGAGGAAGTGGTCAAGGTGGGTACAATCACAGGAGGATTATTGGCCAAATGCTGGCAAATGGGACTAAATCAGATTTGATATTAGATCGGAGAGAACAGATTGGAC
>NW_025213598.1:28748-32598 GCF_004010195.1 Chiloscyllium plagiosum | reverse complement strand
GTCAGAGGAAGTGGTCAAGGCGGGTACAATCACAGGAGGATTATTGGCCAAATGCTGGCAAATGAGACTAAATCAGATTTGATATCTGATCAGAGTGAACAGATTGGACGAATGGGTCTGTTTCTATTCTGCATGATTCTCTGATTCCATAAGAGGGATGATGAATAATTCTGAAAGGGCGGGAATTGAACCCGGGTCTCTGGCGCTGCGAGGCAGCAGTGCTAACCACTGTGCCACCGTGCCGCCCACCAGGTATCTGATCAGAGTGAACAGATTGGACGAATGGGTCTGTTTCCATTCTGCATGATTCTCTGATTCCATAAGAGGGATGATGAATAATTCTGAAAGGTCCTTTCAAGTCGGAATTCTCTTCAGTGGAAGGTTATCGTGTCTCTCTGTTCGCATTGATTGAAAGCTGCGTTGGTTAAATATTTGACAAAGAAGTGAGTCATGCACAATGGGACGCAGACAGGAAAGTGGGGCTGAGACCACAACCTGATCAGCTACAATTTTAGTGCCTGGTGGAGAAGGCTCAAAGTATCTAATGACCCACTCCTGCTCCTCAGTCCCACGTTCCTGTGTTCCATTCAGCCCCTCAAACCTGCTAGACAGGAGACGTTGGAGGCTACTTACTCCTATAACCTGTTGCACAGAAACACGGGAGACCATTCAGCCCCTCAGTACTGTCCCACGGTTTGAAGTGAATTGGGAAATGTAATTGGAAAACCCAGGCTGGGTACGAAAGAGGCCCCCCATCTCTCTCTTAAAAGAAACCAGTACAAAATAACCTCTTAA
Source organism: Chiloscyllium plagiosum (assembly GCF_004010195.1). Classification (NCBI taxonomy): domain Eukaryota; kingdom Metazoa; phylum Chordata; class Chondrichthyes; order Orectolobiformes; family Hemiscylliidae; genus Chiloscyllium; species Chiloscyllium plagiosum. The sequence goes on along the minus strand of NW_025213598.1, from coordinate 31,803 downwards.
AGCTGCAGCATTGTCACATTAGTCTGTACAATGACTGTCAAACAGGAACCAGGGGTAACCAGTCAGGCCCTTGGCCCTGTCCAATCGGACGAGGTTGAAGCCAATCACTCCCTTGAATCACTTACACAAGAACAGCAGGAGGCCATTCCCACCTCAATGCACTTACGTGGGGGCAGAATGAGGTAATTTTTGCTGTCTCCTGATGAATGTCTTTTGCCCAAAACGTCGATTCTCCTGGTCCTCGGATGCTGCCTGACCCGCTGTGCTTTTCCAGCAATTGATGCTCTACTCTGATCTCCAGCATTGGCAGTCTTAAGTCTCTCCTAATTGATGCTCTAACATGATGAACAAGTGGGGCAGAGGCTGCACAGACAGACTGTTCCACGTTGTTCCTCTTGGTTCTGTTGCTTACGATACACATGTGGAACTTTAACGTGGTTTTCTAGTGGTGAGTAGGGAAGCCATATATCTTGTGTGAAGTCTCAAGAAGGCATCTTCCATCTCCAAGAAGACAGCCTGGTGTTCTCTATGTAGGGCGGAAGCTGGTGGGAATGGCTACCTGTTTCAGGCGTAAGGTATTGTGGCTGCTGTTGGGGATTGAGAGCAACATGACGTTCAGTACAGGGTTCACACACCGACTGCACAATAACATGGGGATAGTTAATTTAGGCATATAAACTATTAGAAAAGTCACATTAGACTTATGAATGGACTCTCTAAGTTCAAATAATGGTGATCTTGTTCATGTTGACCTTGTCTAGTGCATATCCTGTGCAGTGTAACCTGTATGCCTTACTCTGTCCAAGTCTATTTCCACCCTATGATCTGTCTGGCCATGCTTACTATGATCTACCTCCACTGCTCATAAACAAAGTGTTTCCCTGTACTGAGATACACGTGACAATAAATAAACCAATCAATCCTGGGTAAAGTATGGAATTTCTCTCCCTGTCAATGTCTGTTTTGGAAATAAGAGATCGCTGCCACTCCTCGTGTTTCAGCATCACCATTTCTTCATCTCTCACAGCTCTACAGATTAAACACTCAGCTTATTCACTCTATCCTCATGTTACCATCACTGGTGTCTGTGGTAAGGGAATCATTCCTTCAGAGCGGCAGGCGTAGTCTCCATGGATTTCAGTAAGACTTTGATAAGGTTCCACATGGCAGGCTGGTCAGGAAGGTGACATCACGTAGAATGTGGAGGGAACTGGCCAATTGGATACACAGTTGGCTTGATGGTAGGAAGCAGAGGGTTGAGTGGAAGGATGTTTGTCAAACCGGAGGTTTGGTCCATTGCTGTTTGTTATCTATGATTTGGTTGAGAATGTACAAGGTATGATTAGTAAGTTTGCAGATGACACTAAAATAAGTGGGAGCGTGATCAGTGAGGAAGTTTATCAGAAATTGGAGCAGGACCTTAATCAGGTGGGAAATGGGCCGAGAAAAGGCAAATGGAATTTAATATAGAAGTGTGAGGTCTTGCATTTTGGAAACTCAAATCAAGGTAGGAGTTTCATGGTGAATGGGAGGGTCTTAAGGGGTGCAGTGGTCAGAGGGACCTTGGTGTTCAGGTGCACGGTTCTCTAAGAGTGGAGTCACAGGTAGACAGGGCAGTGAAGAAGGCTTTTGGCACCTTGGCCTTCATCAGGCAGGATATTGTGAATAGAAGTTGGGACCTTATGTTGCAGTTACACAGGACTTTGGTAAGGCCAGACTTAGAGTATTGTGTTCAGTTTTGTCACCTTGTTATGGGGAGGATGTTATTAAATTAGAAAGAGTGCAGAAGAAATTTACAAAGACGTTGCCAGGACCCAATAGTCTGAGTTATAGGGAGAGGTTGGACAAGCTAGAACCTTTTCTTTAGCGCGTAAGAGACTGAGAGAGTCCTTATAGAGCTGTATAAAATCACAAGGGGTATGGATAGGGTTAATGCTCTCAGTCTTTTTCCAAGGTGTAGAGAATCAAGGATTTGAGGGGATCAGTTTAAGGTTAAAAGGGAAAGAATAAAAGGGAACCTGAGGGGCCACTTCTTTATACAGAGGGCTGGTACGTGAATGAGCTGCTAGCAGATGTGGTTGAGGGGGGTACATTAACAACATGTCAAAAACATTTGGATAAATATGTGGATAGGAAAGGACTGGAAGCATATGATCCAACTGCAGGGATATGGGGTTAGCGTGGATGGACATTTACAAGGTGGACTCGAATCCCTCTGTTAATTAAACACAAACACCCAGAAAAGCTCGCCCCACCTTGTAATCTGTTAAAATATGAGCGACACAGATCTCCTACATTCCACTATTTAAACAAAAATTATCAAGTTAGTTTCTTAACTTTAATAGTGAACACTAAACAACAACTATTCACAAATACAAGCCCCACTTTTCTTAGTTACTTACTATCTGACTCCAACTCTGTAAAAATATGTTGTTCCAACAACCCACATATGAAACATTAAAATCTCAAGACCATACAGCCTCTATCTTCCCCGTTGTGTTCACTCTTTCTGCTGATGATCTCCCTGGGTCTTTTTTTTTGTTGCAAGTAGGTTTACATGAACATGTGTCTTTGATAGAGATTGTTTGAGATAGCCAGTTAGCACTCCTACTCTACAGCAGTTGCTCTACTTTTGGATGGCAGCAGCTCTCCCTCCAGTGTTCAAAATGCTGGGTTTATATACTCCCCATGATATAATAATTATCATAATTTGATTGATGTCCAGGTGTCCAAACAATAATATTCAAATTCTGTTGGTTTCTGGTATCCTGAGCGTTATTTAAACCCTTTGGTTGCATTTGAATGGCTGTCAAAACAGCAACCAAAACTCAGGTATCCATTTCTCAGCTAATGGTGACATGCGGAACAGTGTGACCTTTAGCTGGCATCTGTGGCTTTAATTTCTATTCAACAAAACCCGATCTGTCTTAAAGTGCCCATATATGTTTTTGGCTTCATAACATCTTCCTGTTTTAGAAAATAAAATGAACCAGCAGAATGAAAAGATGGCTACATTTCTTTTCCTCTAATTCTTAATCCCAATTATATGAAATAC
>NW_025213598.1:25966-27348 GCF_004010195.1 Chiloscyllium plagiosum | reverse complement strand
CCAAGTTTGCTTTTTGTAATCGTTCAACATGCTCTGTCAACTGTAACATGGGAGCTTTCAATCACTTGCTAAAGATCACTACATCATACAGATAACCTGCACAATTTGTTCATCTGGCCACAGCTCTGTTCCTGAGTCTTAAATGTGGTGGTGCATTATTCATTCATATGAAATACTCTCGATAAGGTTTTTTGTCATCTCTGGTATCTTTACTAGATAGTTTAACTGACTCCACATTTTTTTTTAATTTGAAAGGGGCCACTAAACCTGGCTATGAAGAGATTTCTTACCATTGGTGACAATACTAATACATCATCCCCACGGGAAATCTTCAAAGTTTCAGTGTTTTTACCTGCCACCTGCTTCACTCTATGCTGTGCTCTTCAGATACTATTTAGCAACTCACCTACTCCATCTACTCTCTGCTTCACCTCATACACATAATCCAGATGTGAGATTTCCGACTTCCGACTTAATTTATATTTAATTAATTTCAAAGGACCTCTCACTTCATGTACGAATATTACCTCAAAGGAAGTAAAGTGAGTAGATTTATTTGAGGCATCTCTAATGGCAAACAATTTAATGGGGCACCTTTATCCCAATCATTTGGCCAACCCTGACAGTATGCTGTTAACATAGTCTTCAGCGTCTGATGCTAACTTTCCAAGACTCACTGGGATTCAGGATGGGACGCCCTTGAATTGAAGTGCTGTATGCCTAAGCCATCCATAACTTCCTTAAATAGCTGAGCGGTAAAATGAGACCCTTGGTCTGACTGAATCTCTCTGGGCAGTCCATAGTGAGTAAAGAAAGCTACCAACTCCTCCACCTCCCTTTTTGCCTTGACACTCCAATAATGGAATTGCCTCTGGAAATCTGGTAGACACATCCATTATGGTCAGCAAATATTGGTTTCCACTTTTACTTTAGGAAGGGGAGCTACACAATTAATCATAACCCACGTGCAAGGTTCTTCGAATGCAGGAATTGGCAAGAAAGGTGCTGGTTTTATTACTGCCTGTTACTTACCTACCATTTGGTATGTATGTCACGTACAACAAAAATTAACAGCGTCCTTGCGCATTCCAGGCCACTAGAAATGCTACTGTACCTTAGCCTGAGTCTTCTGTACACCTAAATGACCGCCTGCAGTTAGTTTATGAGCTACCTGTAACACTGTAAATTACTGCTAACACAATCTGGTGCACATCGGCCCATTTCCCTTCTGCAGTAACCTATCGGGGTCTCCATTTTAATTTTATGATTCTATCTTTAAGTTAATAACGTTCAACAATATATTCTGATTCCTTTTCTGCGCCTGTTCAGGTTTTTCCTGCACCGTTACATCAAACAGGGTGTCAGTTCATTGAGCATCAACC
>NW_025213598.1:21055-25316 GCF_004010195.1 Chiloscyllium plagiosum | reverse complement strand
CTACCCTCGTATTTATCTTTCAGCCCCCTTGTCCCCCCACCATGTTCCTGACGATGGGTTTCTGCCTGATATTCGATTGTCCTGCTGTTTGGATGCTGCCTGATCTGTTGTGCTTTTCCGGCGCCTCACTTCTCAACTATTAGAGACTGAGTAGATCCCGTATCTCACAAAATTCTAACTTCTTGTCCAACTCCCCCGTTCTTTCTGTGTAAACTTTATCTACAGAGGTGAATTCTTTAGAGAGATCAGGCACTGCCTCCATACCCAGCCCTTGCCTAGGCTGTGCAATTTCCTGCAGCTCCTCGGCTCCACTTGGGGTATCCTTTACCAGTTTCACTAATGCCACTGGGCTTAGCCTCTTCTACCACATCTTTAACGCCCAGCACGGTGTGCCCCAGCTTACTGCAGTGAAAACAACTTTTTCCTTGTGCCCTTCTTAAAACACCAGCACTGTAATTTTATGTGTTCCACTCCCTTATAGTGAGAGCACCTGAGGCCTTTCACCACCTTTCAACCCCCTTGGGCTTCTTTCTTCACATGTGGTAAACTATTGTGAGCTTTTGTTCGCTCTGTAATGTGTGAATTTCCCTTCTCCCAATTTCTATCCCTCACAGGATGAAATTCCTGACAGAAGCTAAATTTCATCACATGCCACAATGCATATTTACATGCCATTTCTGCCGCGCTTCTCACTTCTTGAACTTTCTATTCATTCACATGAATTCTTACTATCTCTGGAAGTAAGTCTTTTAACTTCTCCAGCAGATTAATCTCCCTTCAAGCCTCACAGGTCTTATCCATTTTTAAGGCCAGCACCCACCTGTCAAAATGACTGTGGTTAATTCTTTCAAACTGACCTGGTTCCGTCTCTATTTTTCTGAACTTCTGTCTATATGCTTCTAGTACCAATTCATATTTTCTGAACTTCTGTCTATATGCTTCTAGTACCAATTCATAACCAATCAAAATAGCCAAATTGGCAGCTTGATAATCTCTTGATCCCTCATCTGAAAGCGCTGCACATACTTCACCAGCTGTGCCCACCAGCTTAGTCTGAACTGGCATTACCCTCAAGTTCACTGGATACGCCTAGCCATTGTTTCAAATGAAATAAAAAAGTATTTGACATTTTTATCACTGAAATATGGCAAGTTACTACCTAGTTGTATACATCCCTATGTTCTCCCTCATCTCCATCCTGTTAACTTAACTTTCTTGTCTAATTCCCAACTTCTGAATTTCAAATCCCCTCTCTCTTTCTTTTTCCTCTCTTTCTCTTTCATCTCTCTCTGTTTCCATCCCTTTATTTATCTTCTAACTCCAGTTGCCACATTTGCAATTTAAGTTTTTCTAACTCTACTGCAGTTACCTATTTCTCTAATACATCAAAGTGCTTAACCAACTCCATTACAATTTCAGCTTCTCTTTTCTCCCTGGTTAAACCCAATTCCAACCTATTTGTTAATTCTAAAAAATGTCCTCCTTCTGTCTTTCTAAACTTCCTTGGAAAATTTGGGAACCTCTTTAGTAATGTTAAAAGCCATTTCCCTCGCTTTTCATTTAACCAACCACAAGTAACAAAATTAAACGAATTTTCCCACTGGTTTTATTTGAAGATCAAAGTCACTAATTGCAATCAGTTGGAATTTGCTGGGACCGGTTGTACCTCAAATCTGTTCAAGTCGGTCCAAGTGCCACACGGCAAGGCCCCAAACTGTTATGACATCAATGAGCATTTGAACATATTACTCTGTTGTACATGCACTGTACAAAGGACCACAGCACACAGGCATTGTCAAAACATTGGGGGATGTTCATCTACTTCTTTCGATAATGTCGTTTTCTCATTTTCCACATCTCCATATCTATATCCTCTCTCTCGTTCTCCCTTTGTACCGAGTTAAGAAATCCACCAATTATTCTTTGTGTTCCATCTCGCAAAACTCCTTCTTTCAGTTTATATATAACGCTCTCTTCAAGATGTAATGTGGTTATAATTAAGCAATGTAACGACAAAGACATGCGGGCGTAGCTGGCCAGAGTTAATTGGAAGAGGAGCTGAGCAGGAAAGACCATGGAGCAGCAATGGGAGGAGGTTCTGGGGATAATTCGGAAGATAATACCAGAAATGCAACCCCAAGAACTTGAAACATACTCACGGGAGGACAAGGCAGCCATGAGTGATAAGGCATCAAACCAAAAGAGAAAATATACAATGTAGTGAAGATGATTGGGAATCCAGAGAATTCATTGGCTCTGAAACTACATAAGGCTGGCATCACTGACACTACAGAGCTCTTAATCATGGTCAGGGAAAGAAACAAAAGAAAAACATTCACTTTAAACACAGAAGATGGTATTTCTCAAGGAAAAAGATTCAGGTGAATGAAACATTTGAATTAAGATCAGTTAAATGCTTTTACGGAATCGGTCAGATTGGAAGCAAGATCCAGGGAGACAGACCCTCAGCAGAATGAGAGTATGAAAATGGAAGTATTTCCACATCAGAAACCAGGTTAGGTCACTGAGTGCAGGGGTGATGGGTGAATGGGTCTCAGTGAGAATTGGGGAACAGACAGCAGAATTGCATTGCAGATGTTGCAGCTCGAAACTGCGTATTCATGTAGTGCTGTAGACCACAGCAGCAGGAGAAGCAGACCTGCATTCAACCACAACCTGTAACTTTTTGCCAGGATAACACCTCAGTCTGCCATTACCATCAACGCCATCTATGGCTCAGTGACGAGTGTGGGTGAAGATGTCAGAGTCAGAATCACGTGAACTTTAACCTGATGCTAACTCATTAAAGCTACCAGACTTGATCAACAGATCTGATCGAAGCACTGCAGTCCTGTCACATTCAGTCATAAATGATGATGGACGATTAAACAAATGACGGAGGAGAGGGCTCCACAAACATTCCCATCCTTATTAATGGAACAGACCTGCACATCAGTGTAAAAGAGAAGGATGTTTTATCTGCACCATCTTCTGCCAGAAGTGTTGAGTCGATGATACACCTCACCCTCATCATGATGCCCACAAAATCACAGATGCCAGTCTTCAACCAATTTGATTCGCTGCACGTGACATGAAGAAACAGGTGAACACAGTAGATACGACACAGACAATGGGTCCTGACTCCATTCCTGAAATAGGACTGAAGACTTGTGCTACACAACAAGCCGTGTCCCTGGGGAAGCTTTTTCATTCCAGCTCCAACTCTGACATCTCCCTGGCAATGTGGAAAATTACTCAGCTAAGTCCTGACCCCTAAGACGGGAATAATTACAATCTGATCAATTACAACCTCCTCAGTCCCATCATGACAGTCACATTGGTTGGAGTTCTTTTTGACAGAGCTGTCAAGCAGCACAGAAATAACCTGCTCAGTACGGTTTTTGACAGGTCCCCACGTGGAGATGATGCTGTTGTGAAAATGTTACTGGATTACTAATCCAGACCAGGATAATGATCTGGCAGCGGGTGGAAGTTAAAGACAATAAAATATCGAGATCTAAAATCTGGGGTCAGTAATAGTGACCTTGAAGCCAATATGGATTGTAAACAGAATTTCCTTCTCCAATATACTTTTAGGAAGTGAATCTCCCGTGATTTCCTGGGCTGGCCTAAAAGTGACTCCAAAGACGCTGACATGTGATAAACATTTCAATGGTCTCTGAAATTGCCAAGCAAGGGCACTCATTTGTATCAAACTTCTCCGAGGTCTGAAAGGATGAAACCGGACAGAACACCCGGCCTCAAGCATCAATGTCGGAAAAGGGAATGGGAACACAGTCTTGTCGACCCTGCAGAGACCCCCTTCCTAATATCTGAGAGCTTGTGACATCATTTACAGAGCTTTCCTGCAGACTGCACAGAAACATTGGGAATGGAAAACACATTTAGCCTCCCCATTCTAGTTCATGGAAAAAGTCTCCTCAATGCACTTACCCTACACGATATACATATCCGTTAATGTGAGTAACCTTGGGAAGCTATAAAATAGGCGGTGCAGTAGTACGTTTGGTCCATCGAGTTTGCTACCCAATTCAATGAAATGATGGTTGGCCCTTCATTTCCACACCGTGCTCCTGCTCTCCCACCATCCATTTACTGTCTCTAAATCCTTATTTATAATTAGTGTCTTGGTTTCCAGGTGCGAGCGAATTCCCCATGTTCCCAAGTCAGTGAGTACAGGCATTTATTCTCATCTCAATGCAGAGTGACCTGCCTGTACCAGCCAGGGGAATTATCATCC
>NW_025213598.1:18803-20832 GCF_004010195.1 Chiloscyllium plagiosum | reverse complement strand
TCATCAAGGCCCTGTACAGCTGCAGTAAGACACCTTTTCTCCTGGACTCACATCCCCTGAAATGAAGGTCAACACACCATTTACCTTACTCACTGCTTTCTGTTTCTGCAATATTACTTTCAGCGACTGGTGTACAAGGAGCTGCAGATCCTTTTCAGTGTTGCAGCTCCCCACTTGGTGGGTCTGTGTACTCTGGGCAGCGTGCCAATGCCATCCCTAGTATTGACTTCTGGTTGCAGAACTCATTGCGCTGCATGGGCCTCAGATGTTTATGCAGAAGGAAACAACAAAAAAGGAGCGTACGTCCCTTTGTAGATCAACATGTTTCAACCAATCCCTTTCAAATGGTAGGTTGCCAGTTTATCATTTCCACCAAAGAGCACACCGTCACCTCTATCCACACTGTTCTCCATTTGTCACGTATTTACCCATTCACTCCACTTGTCTGAGTCTTCTCGGTGCTTTTTTATATCCTCCTCACCCGCTCACAATCCCACATCCGTTAGTGCTGTCAGCAGGTTGGGATATATTGTATCTGATTCCAGCAACCAACTGTTTAAAGGGCATTGTGAACAGCTGGGCCCCAAGCACTGATCCCTGTGACACCTCAGCAACCGTCCTCTGTTAATTTATATTTATTTATTTCGTGAATCTCGGAGTCACTGACTGGGCCAGCATTTATTGCTTGTCCCTAGTTGCCCTTGAGAAGGTGGTGGTGAGCTGCCTTGTTGAACCCTGCAGTCCACCTGCTGTGGTTGACCTCCAATGCCATTAGGAAGGGAATCCCAGGATTCTAACCCAGTGACTGTGAAGGAGCGGTGATAGATTTCCAAGTCAGAATGGTGAATGGCTTGAAGGGAACCTGAAGATGATGGTATTCCCATACATCTGTAGCCCTTGTCCTTCTAGATAGACATGGTCATGATTTGGGAAGATGGTATCTGAGGATCTTTGGTGAATCATTTCATTGCAGCATGTAGATAGTAAATCACTGCTGCTGCTGCTGAGCGTTGATGGTGGAGCATTGTGGATGAAGGGACAGTCAAACTGGCTGCTTTGTCCTGGATGGTATAAAGCTTCTTGAGTGTTGTTGGGGCTGCACTCATCCAGGCAAATTGGGACTCTCCTCTTACACTTCTGCCTTATGCATTGTAGACGATGGACAGACTTTTGGAAGTCAGGATGTGAGTTACTTGCCACAGTATTCCTTGCTTCGGACCTGCTCTGATAGCTACTGGGTTCATGTGGCGAGACCAGTGAGTTTCTGAGCAATAATTATCCACCAGGAATCTGATACTGGGGGATTAAGTGATAGTAACACCATTGAATGCCAAGGGACAGGTTAGATTGCATTTTATTGGTGATGGTCATGGTCTGGCATTCGTGTGGGCTGAATGTTACTTGCCACTTGTTAGCCTGGATACTGTCCAGATCTTGTCGCCTTTGAACATGGACTGCTTCAGTATCTGAGGAGCCACAAATGTTGCAGAACATTATACAATCATTGGCGAACATCCCCACTTGTGACCTTAAAATGGAAGGAAGGTCATTGATGAAGCAGCCCTGAAGAAGTTTTCGGTCACTGCTCGAGGGACTACGACAGATTTGGAGCTGAGATGACTGACCTTCATCAACCATGAACCTTCATCAACCTTCATCACACCTTCCTATGTGTCAGGTATGAATCTAACCAGCGGGGAGTTTACCTCTGATACCCATTGATTCCAGTGTTGCTAAGGCCCCTGATACCACGCAGGGTCGAATGCAGCCTTGACTTAAAGGGCTGTCACTCTCACCCTCCCTCTGGAATTCAGCTCTTTTGTCCATGTTTGAACCACGGTAATGAAGTCAGGAGCTGAGTGGCCCTGGTGGAGCCCAAACTGGGCGTCATTGACCAGGGTATTGCTGAGCAGGTTGCTGCTTAAAAGCACTGAGACCTTCCACCACTTTACTGATGAGCGAGAGTAGACTGATGAAGTGGTATTTGGCTGGATTGGATTTGTTCTGCTTTTTATATACAGGAGACACT
>NW_025213598.1:11939-15529 GCF_004010195.1 Chiloscyllium plagiosum | reverse complement strand
CCACGTGTGCTCTGGCTCTTCCCGTGTTCGGCTACAGACTGCTGAAACGTTCTCATGACAGTTAGCTTTACTACATGGTCAGATAATGATTTCCAAATAAACAACACGCTATCGGTGAAAGCATTCTTCCCAAATCTCCTCAAAATATCTTGTCTCCCGTCTTTCATTTATGTCACTCTATTCCTTCCCAATATAGGCTTTTCCTTGTCATACATTTCTATCCTCTTCATAAAATGCGCACTTAATCGGTTTCTCACTCAGCCTTCACTGCGCTTAGATAAACAACCCCAGCCTAGCTTGTCTACCGTCACAATGGGAGAGGTCCAACCATTGCCATTCTTTTCGTCTCCTGTGAACTGCACTTAATCGGTTTCTCACTCAGCCTTCACTGCGCTTAGATAAACAACCCCAGCCTAGCTTGTCTACCGTCACAATGGGAGAGGTCCAACCATTGCCATTCTTTTCGTCTCCTGTGAACTTCTCCTCCTGCAATCAGACGCTTCCAGCAGTCTTGCGATTACAACGGAAAAGCAAAGTTCTCTGAAGAAAAGCCAAAAGGTCTGTACAAAATCAGCAGCTCTTGTCCATCTCTGATGAGAAAGGAAAGTTGACGTTTCGAGTCCAATGATCTGTCTTCGGAGAGATGTGATGGGCGGGTGGTTGAAGAATGTGGAAGAGGGCGGACGAAACCTAAAATGATATAACTCGATTTTGGTTCCTAAAGTTTGCATGGGCTGTCAGTAGAAAATGAGTTGCCGGTCTTCCAGCTTGTATTGTGCCTAGAAGGAGCATTGCAGCAGACCAGAGACTGAAATCGCAGCCTGGGAACACAGTGTCTAGATTAGAGTGGTGCTGGAAAAGCACAGCAGTTAAGGCAGCATCCGAATAGCAGTAAATTCGACGTTACGGGCAACAGCCCTTCATCAGGAATACAGGCAGAGAGCCTGAAGAGTGGAGAGATCGTAGAGAGAAGAGGAAAACGTCTTCAAGGCAAGCATCCTTGGAAGACGATTCGCAGTCGGGTTAAAATCAACTAGGTAAAAACAATGACTGCAGGTGCTGGAAACCAGAGTCTAGATTAGAGTGGTGCTGGAAAAGCACGGAAGTTCCGGCAGCATCGGAGGAGCAGTAAAATCGACGTTTCGGGCAACAGTCCTTCATCAGGACAGAGAGCCGGAAGGATGGGAACAGCGTAATGTTGAAGTTATAGGAGACTGGAAGATCGGGATAGTTTTTCTTGATTCTGGACAGACCGAAGTGATCTCAGCTTTGTCAGCGACTCTGTTTTCCTCTCTCCATTGTACAGGGATCACATTCTGAGCAGGAAATACAGTTGCCTCGATTAAATGAAGTGCAGATAAATCTCTGCAAAATGTGACTGGAAACTTCCACAAATGAGGAGAGCTATTGGAAGCCAGCAGGAAATGTAGCTTACAACATAGAACGTTACAATTCAATACAGGCACTTCGGCCCTCGCTGTTGCAGCGACCTGTAAAAATAATGTGATATCCATTGTAATGGAAAATTAACGTGTATTTTGAAACCAATAAAAGCACAGGGAAACAAAGAAGTAAGTACGTGACTTTGCAGAGGCAAGTATTGCAGACAGACCGGAAAAAAAAGTAGTTAAATCGAACTAATAGCAGACTTACAAGGACAGTAAAATACCATATCAACAGTCAAGGAATGAGAAAAAAACAACTCCGTATCTGGAAAGGAACTCGAATGTTTCAGGTCGCTGACATTGAGATGTTGATAAAAAGAAGCGAATTCTAGTATCAAGGGAAAATGTATTATATGTGGAAGGTGCGCCAGATATCTTTTTGGTAGATACAGGGACAACATATTCAGTCCTTAAATTAAGGCAGTTCAGAGAGTCGACGCAATGGATGCATCAGGATTCGTGACATGTTAAAGATTAACCGCACCCCTATTGTGTGAAACCAGTAATGGTGAAACATTCCAATTCTCATTTCTGAACTCGGAATTCTGTCCTTTAACTCTGATGGCTCGCGATCTCATAGAGAGATTGGAATCGGATGAGCACAGTACCCCGACAGGCTTGCAAGTAATAAAAAAGATTTACCAGCGCAGGCTGTCCAATACGACTCACGACCCATGATGCATGTCTATGAGTGGCGACTAAGCCAGAGAGCCATAAGTTCCGTGAGAGATTCGCTCGCCCAGGGAGCAAGTAACCATGTTAATCCCATTAACAACGATTTTATTGCTGAGGAACTTCTGCACTGCACAGCACAAATACATTATGATGGCCCTTACAAATCATATGAGAAGGATTGTTTGAGGAGATTGCTTTAACCAGATCAGTTATTATTGTGCGAATTTTATTAAAATGATCACAGAAGTGCAGTCAGTGTAAACTTATCCAATGTATCTGTGACGGCAAGTAGACCCTATCTTTTTGATGTGGAACGCTCCTTTCCTTAAGTACCATTGGTGAAGGCATCCAGCGACAGGTGGCAGGATTTGGGATCATGGGTGCTACAGGCACAAAAACCGAAAGATTGTGTCTTCAGGGACGATGTGCGTATCTGCTTCAATGCAGATATAAGGACATACATGAAGAAAATAAATTGGCTAACTCAGGCAGATAGGGCAGTCCAGGTAACCCCTGCCAAGAGGGCAGCCTGACGTCTAGCTTATGGGTAGATGTCTCGGAGCCAAGATTAAGAAGAGTCCCTACTGAGTGCAGGGCAAAAGGCAAATGTGGTATAGGGTTCACACGAAGCTGTGAACCCATAAGAATAACCCCGAACTCTGAGTATCGTCTGTGCAGAACACAAGACTCGTTAGAACCCGAGGCTGTAAAAGGAATTACTCCAGACTTTGAATCCCTTCTGAAGACAGGAGTGATAATCCCCTGTGGATAATCACCGGTGGGAGCCCATACTTTTCCGGTCAAAAGGGCAAACATTCCAGGTGAATCGGGGAAATGGAGGTTTGTTCATGACCTGCAGGTAGTCAATTATGCTGTTGTTCCTCCCGCCCCAAATGTTCCTAACCCTTGTCCTATATTAGCTTAAATTCCACCAGACAGTAAATGGCTCTCTGCTGTGGGTTAAGCAAATGTCTTCTTTAGTGTACCGGTACACCCAGAAAGTCACTTCTGGTTCACTTTTCCATTCAAAGGCAAATCGTGTACATTCACGCGACTTTGTCAAGATTACTGTGAGTCCCCACCATAATTAATGAGGCTCTATGCAGGAGTCTGGAGACTCCTGTTTTAACACCGGGGTCAGCGCTTCTGCAGTATGTAGACAAATGCTTATTAGCAGCACCAACAGAGGAACAATGTGAGAAAGATACACTTGCATTGCTCTGTCATCTAGCCAGGGATGTGCACAAAGCTAGTTTCGCAAAACTACAATTTGTGCAACAACAGGTGAAGTTCTTAGGTCACTTCTTATCTGAACAAGGTAAGGCCATTGGTCAAGACAGTTCAAGCAATCCAGCAAATTCCCAAGCCTCACACAAAGAAGCAATTGCTATCCTTTTTGGTCATGCGCTCCTACTGTAGAATTTTTATCCCACATTACACAACCCATGAGACCCCCCCCCCCCCCCATTT
>NW_025213598.1:9243-10837 GCF_004010195.1 Chiloscyllium plagiosum | reverse complement strand
TAATGCCAAGCGAAGGGAAAAGGCGTTGTCTGGTAATAGTTGACATGTTTTCCGAATGGGTGGAATCGCTCCCCACCTCGAAACAGGATGCCATTGCAGGAGACAAGGCTTTGCTAACTGAAATAATTCCGAGATGGCGATTTCCTGAATGGCTTAGCAGCGACAATGTGACACTATTTGTCAATATTGCCCTAGAGTAGATCAGTGAGACAACACTGTGCCTACCACCCAGGCAGTGGTGGCAGTGGAAAGAGAAATGCTACCTTAAAAGATAAATTGACAAACGTTGTGAGGACAAAGGCACTTCCAATTGTGCTAAAGTATATGAGATCTAGAAGGAGAGGAATAGCCAATCTTGGCCCGTTCGACATTTTGTTTGGTAAGTCGCGAATTCAGGAATTGGCCGAAGACCTACGGTAAGACCGATAACAGACCACTGTGAGTATGAGATTACATTAGATGACTTGCAGTGTGGAAACAGGCCCTTCGGCCCAAGAAGTCCACCCCGACCCTCCGAAGAGCAACCCACCCAGAACCACTCCCCTACATTTACCCCACACCTAACACTACGGGCTATTTAGCATAGCCAATTCACCTAATCTGCACATTTTTGGACTGTGGGAGGAAACGGCAGCACCCGGAGGAAACCCATGCAGACACGGGGAGAATGTGTAAACTCCTCACAGACAGTTGCCTGAGGTGGGAACTGAATCTGGGTCTCCTAGCGCTGTGAGGCAGCAGTGCTAACCACTGTGCCACCGGGCAACTGTCTGCACTTCTGTCTCAAATACAGAATCAAGTGAAGGCAGCACTACTCAAATCAGCAGAAGGGAAGATGCATGACCTGGAACCTGGAGATGGATCGTGGTGAAAGACTTCAGGAGGAAACGCGGGAAGGCGAAGAGGTGGGAGGGACCGTTTGAAGTGCTCCTTACAACACAGCCAGCTGTTAAGTTCGCCCAAAGATCCACGTTGATACACGCCAGTCATTGCAAACGTGTAGCTGGACTTGAAGACACATCGGACAACACCGGAACCAAATAATTGGAAGTAATGATGAGAAGACTCATACAAATATGGGCTGCCCTGGCAAGAAGATCCGTGAAGGCAGGGGTGTCTGGGGTACATCCGCAGACGGTAGTCTTAACCAAGGTTGCAAGGTTGACCATTACATGTGACCCATGGCCGTTTAGTAACCAGTACGACTATAAATGGGACAATACATATTTATGCAGGGATCCTTATAGTCCCAGTGACTGGCACTCAGTAGAAGCAACCACGGTTGCAGGGACACATGACATGGGATATAAGTATTATATTATCAAGGAAGGAGGTGCCATGGCACGGGTAATAATAACCAAGACTCAGAAGAGGGATGAGAAAGCCTGGTTGTGGAATAGACAGAGTTGAAACTTTATTGCTGGAACAGCACAGCAGGTCAGGCAGCATCCAGGGAACAGGAGATTCGACGCTCCGGGCACAGGCCCTTCTTCAGGAATCCCTTTAAACCCTTCCGATTCATGTACCCATCCAGATACCTTTTAATACTGTAACTGTACCAGCCTCCACCACTTCCTCTGGCAGCTCATTCCAT
>NW_025213598.1:0-9123 GCF_004010195.1 Chiloscyllium plagiosum | reverse complement strand
TGCGTACACACTCGCAGACCCCTGGACTATACGAGGAGCGAATACTGGGTGGTCTATTCTCTTGTGAGCAGGGGCAACGGTGGCAATAAACTTGATGAATGGTCTCGCATACAGTGCATTACTGCCAGCAAATGAGACGGAGGAATGTCTGACGCTCATTAATACTGAGTTAATGGCAGTAAGCGAAACAGTGATACTAAATCGATTCGTCCTAGACATAATGACGGCCGAGATAGGGGGCGAGTGTAAAGTGTTCGGTCCCTCAAGGTGTTTTAATATTCCTGTCAGCGCGTTCCGTCTTCAGACTGCAGTTACTGATACCGGAATTATCCCGTACTAGTTTTACTTTACCAAAATACAGGCTGAGACTTCGATTGTGCAGAGATGATGACAGTCGGATGCCAGAAACTGCAAACTCATCCGTGTCACCAGGAAACAATTTTGCGTGTGGTGACACACAACGTAATTCTGCAGCCTGGACAATAACAGGAAAATGGGAATGGAATCCAGCCCATGTTTGTTTTTATCTCATGCAGATTGTTTTGTCTCTCGTTGTCTCTGTCTTGAATCTACGCTGTGACGTACAGACTCGAAAAAGTCTCCTCAGAGACAAGTTCAGTACTGAACCTTTGAAGCAGGAGAGGAAAAGCCAAGTTGAGCAGAGTTGAGACAATGAATTGAAGAAGGTAGGAATGAGGGGATCAGAGGAAAAAGGGGGCCTGCGGGGTGATGGCGAAAGATCGGAGCGGAGAGTGGAGCTGATTGATGTAAAGGATGATAGACAGGTAGGACAGTCAAGAAGGCGGTGCCGGGTTGGATGGTTTAAGCTGTGATGGGAGGATATGGAGGAGAAATGAGGAAACTGATGAAGTTAACGTTGAAGCCGAGTATTCGGAGGGCCCCATAGAGGAAAATGAGGTGTTCTTCCTCCACTCATCGAGTAGAAATGAGGAAACTGATGAAGTTAACGTTGATGCCGAGTGTTCGGAGGGCCCCATAGAGGAAGATGAGGTGTTCTTCCCCACTCATCGAGTAGCTTGTATTTGATGGTGGGTGATGCCCAGTAATAAACCCACTAACTTTCCAAGGACAGAATGTGAGAACATCAGAAACAGGGGCAGGTCGTTCACTCCCCATGATCACTAAGATCATGGCTGATCTGTTCTCGGTCTGAAAACTTCTTTGATGCCCAATTCATCATAGCCCTAACCTCTCTGACAGGTCAATATCCATCTATCTCCTCTTCAAATACTTCCAGTCATCTAGCTCCCTAACAGTCTTGAGAAGAGAAATCCTGACATTCAACACCACCGGTTTGAAGAAAGCACTCGCTGCTCCTATATCATGGCTTATTGATATGAACAAAAGAGGTTGACACAAGGGTTCAGGTAAAAATGACTGGCCCTGATATCAAGGCAGTGGTTAACTTCAGCTGACATCAAGGACCTGAACAAAACTGGACTTAATGGGAGTCAGAGTAAACTCTCCAGTGTTTGGAGTGAAGCATGGCACAAAGGAAGATGTTCATCATCTCAGTCCTGGGTCAGCTGTGTTGGAGATCCTCAGGGTAGCTAATTCATCACAAACCTCTTCAGCTGCTTCAGCAATGTCTCCCCGCCCCCACCCTCCCCACCATAAGATCAGAAGTGGGAATGCTCACTGAAGATTCCACGATTTTCATGTGCAGCAAGTCCCGGACACCATTCAGATTTGTGCTGTTAATGTGTCTGTAA
Source organism: Chiloscyllium plagiosum (assembly GCF_004010195.1). NCBI lineage: Eukaryota > Metazoa > Chordata > Chondrichthyes > Orectolobiformes > Hemiscylliidae > Chiloscyllium > Chiloscyllium plagiosum. The sequence continues at coordinate 7,390 of NW_025213598.1, read as the reverse complement.
CATTCATGTAACAGCACTACTTTCTGCCACAGTAAAATAAGAGTTCAATTAGCACTTCACGCTGGTTTTACTGGAATATGAGGAAACTGTTCAGCCCATTGACATTATTGGAGATGAACAGGGATAGCCCATTCAGTGCCTCCAGCCTATTACTCAGCAAGAGAAGGAGTCTAGTGTGATGGACCACACCAGAGCCCCTTGAAAATATTTGAAGGCGGTAGCCTAGACTCTAATGTTTTCATATTTTAAAGGAAATATAAACTGTCTGTTCCAGATGCAATGTGACTGGTCAAACTACTCGGTGTGAAGCAAAATACCATTTATTTAAACATGAAGGATGAAATAAAACCAAAGAAAGACGAATTTAGAATAATGTAATTCTATTGGAGCTATTACTTATGAACTAGTCCAACATAGGAAATTCCCATAAACACAGCCCTTGGCAAAAAGGAAAATTCAGGAATAGAAAACAGCATAAAGAGAAAATTCAGAAAGAGTAGCAGCCAGGAAACTTTCCCTGAAGCTTCCAAATTTGTGGAGACCCCTACAGTTGTTGATGTTACTGAGAAACTAAAACCCAGTGATCCTAATTTGTGAGAGCTGGCCATACCCATCCAGGCTGCATTAACAGTTCAGCATCACCATTTCTTCGTCTCTCATAGCTTTACAGATTGAACACTCAGCTTCTTTACTCTATTCTCATGTTACCATCACCCGTGTCTGTGGTAAGGAGATCATTCCTTACAAAGGAGATGAAATCTGTAGAGAGTGCCCCAAATGATCTCTCAGCAAGGCTCTATAACTGCAGGAAGATGGCTTTATTATGTACTCAAATCATCTTAGAATGAAGGACAGCATACCATTCACTGCACCCACTACTTACACAGAATTTGTTTCGGAGCAGTCAGCATAGTCTTGTGAGTGGGAGATCATGCTTCCCAAATTTCCTAGAGTTCTTTGATGAAGTGACCAAGGAGGTTGATGAGGGCAGAGAGTTAAACGTAGCCTCTATGGATTTCAGGAAGGCCTTTGATAAGTTTCCACATGGCAGGCTGCTCTGGAAGGTTCCATCACGTAGAATGCTGGTGGTTTTGGCCAATTGCTTACACAGTTGGCTTGTTGGTAGGAAGCAGAGGGTTTAGCCAAAAGCTGCTTGTCAGACTGGAGGCTGGGTCCATAGTTGTTTGATATCTATGATTTGGTTGAGAATGTACAAGGCATAATTAGTAAATTTGCAGATGAAACTAAAGTAAGTGGGAGCATGGTCAGTGAGGAAGTTTATCATAACTTGCAGCAGGACCTTAATCAGGTGGAGAAGTGGGTCGAGAAATGGCAAATGGAATTTAATATAGATGGGTGAGGGCTTGCATTTTGGAATCTCAAATCAAGGTAGGGTTTTCGTGGTGCATGGGAGGGTCTTAAAGGGTGTAGTAGGCAAAGAGACCTTAGCTTTCAGATGCACGGTTCTCTGAGAGTGGAGTCACTGTTAGTCAGGGCAGTGAAAAAGGCATTTGGCACACTGGCCTTCTTCAGGCAGGACATTGAGTATAGAAGTTGGGAATTTATGTTGCTTTTACACAGGACTTTGGTAAGGCCGCACTTAGAGTATTGTGTTCAGTTTTGTCACCTTGTTATAAGGAGGATGTTATGCAATTAGAACGAGTGCAGAAGAAATTTACAAGGACGTTGCCAGGACCCAATGGTTTGAGCTATAGGCAGAGGTTGGACAAGCTAGGTTCTTTTTTTAGAGTGTAGGAGACTGAGGGTGGACCCTATAGAACTGTATTAGATCATGAGGAGTATGGATAGGATTAATGCTGTCAGACATTTTCCCAGGTTTAGAAATTCGGGGACGAGAGGGGATTCGTTTAAGGTTAAAGGGAAAGGAATAAAAGGGAACCTGAGGGGCCACTTCTTTACACAGAGGGCTGGTACGTGGATGAGCTGCCAGCAGATGTGGTTGAGCGGGGGGGGGGGGGCGGGGGGTGCATTAACAACATTTCGAAAGCATTTGGATAAATATGTGGATAGGAAAGGACTAGAAGGATGTGGGCCAACTGCAGGGAAATGGGGTTAGCGTGGATGGACATTTACAAGGTGGAGTCGAACCCCTCTGTTAATTAAAGCCAAACACCCAAAAAAGTTCGCCTCAGCTCGTAATCTGTTAAAATATTACTGGCACAGATCTCCTCCATACCAGCATTTAAACATAAATGAACAAGTTAGTTTCTTTATTTTAATAATGAACACTAAACAACACCTATTCACAAATACAAGGCCCTCATTTCTTAACTACGTACTATCAGACTCCAACTCTATACAAGTATGCTATTCCAACAACGCACATGTTAAACATTACAATCTCAATACCACCACAGTCTCTATCTTCCCCGCTGTGTTCACTCTTCCAGTTGCTGATGTCCCGGGGTCATGTTTTTTTTTTTACTGCAAAGGTTGATATGAACATGCGTCTTTGCTAGAGAGTGTTTGAGATGGCCAGTTAGCACTCCTGCTCGACAGAAGTTACTTTGCTGTTGGATGACAGTGGCTCTCCCTCTCGTGTTCAAAATCCTGTGTTTATATACTTCCCAGGTTACAATAAATCTCATACTTTCCAGGTGTCCAAACAATAATATCGAAATTCCGTTGGCTTCTGGTCTACTAAGCGTCATTTAAACTCTTTGGTCGTATTTGAATTGTTGTCAAAACAGTAACCAAAACTCAGGTATCCATTTCCCAGCTAATGGTGACATGTGGAACAGTGTGAACTTTAGCTGGCATCTGTGGCTGTACTTTCTATTCAGCAAAACCCGTTATGTCTTAAAGTGACCAGATATGCGTTTGGCTTCATAACACCTCCCCCCGTCAGAAATAAAATGAACCATCAGTATAAAAAGATGGCTTCATTATTTTCCTTTAATTCTTAATCCCATTATTATGAAATAAAGAAGTCATTAATCTCAGTTATACCATTCATATTAATTCCGTACACGTATATAACACTGGAAAAAGTCAAATCTTATCGACATGTTTTCCTTTAAATGCGCAATAACACATCTGCTATCACGTTTTTAGAACCCACAGCATGTACATTTATAGGTTTAAAGTCGGTAACATAAGACGCCATTGAAATAGTCTTATATTTTGGTCTTTAAATGTTCTAAATAAAAATGCGAGAGGATTGTTGTTGTTGTCGACAACCAACTCCGACAGTTTGTTTGTCATATAGACATTAAAATATTGTCAGGGCAGTACGAAACTCAATCATTATTTTTCAATAATGGAGATTTGTATTTTTTCTGGTGGATATTGAGTTTTTTAGACAAGTAGCCAATTGGCCATTCCATTCTATCATCATATTTCTGTATCAATACATCTCTGACTCTTATATCCTTAACAACAAACACAATTTTGAAAGGGTTTCAAAATATTTGGCGGAGCTAAAACTGGTGCGGTGATTAATGCTGCTTTAAAATTCTGAAAATGCCTCCTGGCATTGTACTGTCCACCAAAATTCTGTTTCCTTCTTTAGTAAATCCATAAGTGGTGCCAATACGCTGCTGACGTTTGGAACAAACTTCCGATAGAATCCACTCAGTTCCAAAAATCGAAGCACCTCTTTCTTGGAGGATGATCGTGGAAATTCCTCAAAGCCTTTCGTCTTTGTGTTCCATGGGATCAACCTTCCATGGCCAATGTAATGTCCCAAGAACATCACCTCTGCCTTCGCGAATTGTTTTCTTTCAGTTTATTACAAGTTTGCTTCTTGTATCGTTCAACATGCTCTGGCAGCTGTAACATGTGAGCTTTCAATCACTTGCTAAAGATCACTACATCATACAGATAACCTGCACAATTTGTTCATCTGGCCACAGCTCTGTTCTTGAGTCTTAAATGTGGTTGGAGCATTTTTCATTCACATGGCATACACGATAACGTTTTTGTCATATCTGGTACCTTTAACAGATAGTTTAACTGATTCAACATTTTTTTTTATTTGAAAGGGGACACTAAACCTGACTTTGAAGGGATTTCCTATCACTAGTGGCAATACTAATACGTCATCCCCACGGGAAATCGTCAAAGTTTCAGAGTTTTTATCTGCCACCTGCTTCACTCTATGATGTGTGCTCTTCGGGCGCTGTTTAACGACTCCATCTAATCTCTCCCTCACTTCACATAAATAATCCAAGTGTGAGATCTCCGACTTCGGTCTTGTTAATTACTATTTAATTAATTTCAAAGGACCTCTCTCTTCATGTACGAACATTAACTCAAAGGAAGTAAACAGAGTAGATTTATTTGGGGATAGGTCGGAGAGGAGGGTGAAGTGGATAGGAGGTAGGACAGCTGGAACCCGCAAACTATACAGCATCAACGTTGACTTCACCAAATTCCAAATCTCCCCTCCCAACCTCATCCCAGATCCAGGAATGATCAGCCATGATCATATTGAATGGCGGTGCAGGCTCGAAGGGCTGAATGGCCTACGCCTGCACCTATTGTCTATTGTCTATCCAACCGTTCGCATTAGCACCGCCCTCTTGAACTGTCCCAACTTTCCATCTTCCTTCCCACCTATCCAGTCCACCCTCCCCTCCGACATAAAAGCATCACTCCCAACTACATCATCCGATCACCTTACCAGTGATTCTCCGACCAGCCCATCTCCTACTGTCCTATTTATCTATCAGCCCCCTTATCCCCCCACCACATTCCTGACGATGGGTTTATGCCTGATATGTCGAGTGTCCTACTCTTCGGATGCTCCCCTATCTGTTGTGCTTTTCCGGCGCCTCACTTCTCAAATATTAGAGACTGAGCAGATCCAGTATCTCACAAAATTATTATTTCTTGTCGACATATTCCCCGCCTCCCCCCCCGCCCCTACCTTTCTGAGTAAAGTTTATCCACAGAGGCGAATTCTTTACAGAGATCAGGCACTGACTCCATACCCAGCCCCTGCCTAGGATGTACACTCTCCTGCAGCTCGTCGGCTCCACTTCGGGTCTCTTTTACCGGTTTCACTCATGTCACAGGCTGAACCTCTTTTACCACATTTTTTCTCAAAGTGACTTCCTTCAACGCCCAGCACGGTGTGTCCCAGCTTACTGCAGTGCCCTTATAAAACATCGGTACTGTCATTCTCAGTGTTCCACACTGTTATAGTGAGACCACCTGATACCTTTCACCACCTTTCAACTTCTTGGGCTTCTTTTTTCACCTGTGGTAAACTATTGCCACTGAGACTTACTCTATGTATTGTAGCGTAGGATCTCCCCATTTCCCAATTTCTATTCTTCACAGGATGAAAATCCTCCCAGAAGCTAAATTTAATTTCATGCACCAATGCATATCTACCTGCCATTTCTGCCGCGCTTCTCGCTTCTTGAACTTTCTGTTCATTCACATGAATTCTTAACATCTCTGGTAGTGAGTTTGCAAACCGCTCCAGCAGAATAATCTCCCTTCGAGCCTCATTTTTAAGGCCGACACCCATCTATCAAAATGACTGTGTTGAATTCTTTCAAACCCAACATAACTCTGACCTCGTTCCGTCTCTATATTGCTGAACCTCTGTCTATATGCTTCTTGTACCAATTCATAAACACTCAAAATGGCCTGTTTGACCTCGGCATAATCTCTTGACCCCTCATCTGCTAGCGCTGCACATATCTCACTAGTTGTGCCCACCAGCTTAGTCTGAACTAGCATTACCCACACGTTCACTGGACACACCATCTGCCGAGCCAATATTGCCAATGTAATAAAAAAGGTTTTGACATTTTTCCTCACCGAAATATTGCAATGTATTAACACAGTTGTATATATCCTTACGAAGTCCCTTCATCTTCCTTCTGCTAATTTAACTTTCTAACCTAATTCCCAACTTCTGAATTTCAAATTCTGTCTTTCTTTTTCATCTCTTTCTTTTACTCTTTTTTACTCTCTCACGCTTTCTGTCTCTTTCTTTATTTTCTAACTCCACTTGCCATATTTGCAATTTAAGTTTTTCTCACTCGACTGCAATTGCCTGTTTGTCTTATACATCAAAGTGCTTGACCAATTCCATTACAATTTCAGCTTTCCTTTTGTCCTTGGTGAAACCCAATTCTAACATATTTGTTAATTCTCAAAGTATGCCCTTCCTCTGTCTTTCTAAACTTTCTTGGCAAACTTGGGAATCATCTTCAAACCCCAGAACCTCTTTAATAATGTTAAAAGCAATTTCTTTTAATTTGACCAACAACAAGGAAACAAAAATTAAATGAATTTTCTCACCTGTTTTATTTAACTGTCAAGTGATGGAATCTGCTGGGACCTTTTGTCTCCCAAATCTGTCCAAATCCCATACAACAAGTCCTCAAAATGTTATGATGTCGATGTCGAACCCCTCTGTTAATTAAAACCACACACCCAGAAAAGCTCACCTTGTCTCGTAATCTGTTAAAACATGAGTGACAGCGAAGTCCCAAATTCCACGATTAAAAGAAAAATAACAATGTATAAATATGTAATTAACTCGCTGGGCTTGAAGGTTTGTTTTCAGATGTTTCGTCACCATGACTAGGTAACATCATCAGTGAGAGTCTCCGGTGATACACTGATGGTATTTCCTGCCTCTCTGTTTATAGGTTTTGGTTTCTTAATTTAGGTGATGTCATTTCCAGCTCTTCTTTTCAAGGGAAGGTAGATAAGATCTAAATTGGTTTGTTTATTAATGTACTTCTGGTTAGATTGCCATGCCTCTCAGAACTTTCGTGCGTGTCTTTGTTTTGCCTGTCGTAGGATGTGTGTGCAGTCCCAGTCAAAGTGGTGTTCTTCCTTGTTTGTATGTATGGAAACTAGTGATAGTGGATCATATATTTTGGTGGCCAATTGGTGTTCATGTATCCTGGTAGCACGACAACAGGACAGTAGAAATGGAGGAAAATGATTTTATATACACTGTTTAATCAGTGTGTGTGTTCAGGTAAGGAAGATTGTTCATAAATGTACAACACATTCTGAATGAACAAAGGACACACAGTTAACGAAAAATGGTGCACATGATGTATAATATTTATAACGCATTAAAACATTATTTGATCCTCATCTGAAGTGGTATGTTCCCCTTCTCACAAAGTCCCCATTTTCTGAGATTCCCTACTCCTGTCTCTCATTCTTATCAGAATATATGTTATAACTCTTGCTTATGGTGTCCCAACTTATTTCAGTCAATCTCCTTTCTATCAAGAATTAAATATATTGGCCTCCCGGGCTCTTTCCAATGCTCGTGTCTGTCATATTATTGGAGAGAAATATTTTGGCATCAGACCCAGCATTTAAACATATTACTCTGTTGTACATGTACTGTACAAAGGACCACAGCACACATAAATTGCCAAAA
>NW_025213597.1:33685-34373 GCF_004010195.1 Chiloscyllium plagiosum | reverse complement strand
AAAGTGAGGGGGGAGAGAAAGCGAGAGCACGAGCGACAGAAAGCAAGAACGCGAGAAAGCGAGAGCAGGAGAAAGCGAGAAAGCAAGAGCGCGAGAGAAAGCGAGAGAGTGCGAGAGCACAAGAAAGCGAGAACGAGAAAGCAAGAACGAGAAAGCGAAAGTGAGAGAGAGCGCGAGAAAGCGAGAGAGCGCGAGTAAGCGAGAGAGAATGCGAGAAAGAGCGCAAGAAAGCGAGAGAGAGCGAAAGCGAGAGAGAGCACGCGAGAGAGAGCGAGTGAGAGAGAGAGAGCGAGAGAGATAGACAGAGACAGAGAGAGAACGAGAACGAGAAAGCGAGAGAGAGAGAGAACAAAAGCGAGAGAGAGCAAAAGCGAGAGATTGCAAAAGTGAGAGAGAGCAAAAGCGAGAGAGCAAAAGCGAGAGCGCGAGTGAGAGAAAGAAAGCGAGAAAGAGAGCAAGCAAGAGAGCGAACGAGAAAGAGAGCGAGAGAAAGAAAGCGAGCGAGAAAGAAAGCGAGCGAGAGAAAAAGCGAGAGCGAAATTGAGAGCGAAAGTGAGAAAGAAAGAGCGAAAGCGAGAGAGAACGAAAGCAGGGGACAGCGAGAGTGAAAACGAGAGACAGCGAGAGCGAAAGCGAGAGAACGAGCACATGAAAGAGCGAGAGAAAGCGAGAGAAAGCGAGAGTGAAA
>NW_025213597.1:0-4869 GCF_004010195.1 Chiloscyllium plagiosum | reverse complement strand
TTGTTTGTTCTTTTTTCATCTATTTCTCTTTCTCTATCAGTTCAACTCACTCCTTCTCCTCATCGCAGCAGACATCCCTGTCACCAACATTAAACAAACCATTTCACAGCTGTGTTCAGTTCTGATATATGGTCAGGGGACTGCAAATGCCAATTGTCTTTTGCTCTCGACCCGAGGCTTCCATATATGCTCAGTTTCTCCTGCACTTTCTTGATCTTTTTGTTTCTGACAGCTAACATCATTCATTGTTTGTTTAAACTTTAATTTTGATATTGCATGGGATGTTTGCAACGATGAAAACGGCAACATTTGTTGACCTCACTGATTGCCCCTTACTGTGAGGCCATTCCTTATGGCAGTACAGAGCCAAACACATGGTTGTGGGTCAGAATTCACTCTTAGTCCAAACTAGCTTATAATGTTAGATTTCAAGGACATCAGTGAAATAGAAAAGCTTATAAACAAAATGCTGGTCGAGTTACGATTGTATTTGTAAAGTTCGCTTTTATTTCCAATCTGTGTCATGTGAATTTATGCTCTGGAATAATCTCTGGTAGGATTTAATACAGTGTGTTTCGTGTAATAACTTTACAAAGTGTTTCACATGGCCGTGAATTACATGTCCAACGGTGTTACGACTCTGACACAATGTCTCATCATGAAGTTATTTTAGACTCAAGAACAAGTGTGTGATCGAAACATTTGTAACTGAAAGATGCTCAGAATAGAGCTGGAACCGTAATGTCTGGATTTTACCAAGGCATAGATCATGGTTTATTTCACAACAGCACTGGCACAGAGATGAAAACTGGGGATATTATGGATCCGATAGTGGATAGGTTTATTAATGGAGAGAATACCGAGATATAAAACAGTTCAGGGCAAACATTGATCTCGAGATTGTGAACAGTCTTGTTTTCAGATGTTTCCGAGTTGAGGGGGGAGGTCTTAAGCATGTGGGTAATGAATGAAGGTCGTAATTAAAGCTGAGCACAACAGTTTCCGTCTTTGCCAAGTATACATAATGGAAATAACAATGAAGTTCACGATAGTTTATCGGATTAATAAATGGAAAGAAATGGAGAGACTTACCTGGTACACCAATAATGGCGAGGATGAGATAGTAACCCGCCTGAATAATCAGCAGCACACCGTATATTCGCCATGATAATGTTAACCTTGACAAGGATAAATAGTAAAGGCCCTCGGAAAGACTCCTGTTCATTGTTCTAACATTGCAGTTAATTGTTTCCAGAATCTGATACGTTATTGTAGCTTTCCAGTCTAAAGTTATTAGATATTGAATTTTTCTCTCCCTATCTCTGCAACTGCTGAACGCTGTTAGTGTCTGAGGTGATGCATCTGCTGTTACAATAAGATAACACTTCGAAAGAAGCCCCTTACTAATAGAAGAGGTAAACCCTCCAGTGACACAATTAGTATCCATGGAGACAGACACCAAATGCAGTCACTGTACAAATAGTTCCTGTTAACTTCTTTTAGTATGTAACTTTCAGTTCACAATAAAATCTGGAGTGGAATGGATATTGACAATTTTGGCAATTGGTCTAATCCCCCATCACGAATTGCTCGAGTGAAGATCGTTCTGAGGAAGAATGATGGATGATTCCTTTTCGCAGGCTGGATGATTCTGCTCTGTTGTCCATGTACAATGCTGTAACAACTGAACCCCCACAAGCTCCATAAAAAAGAAACACAATCAAGAGATTGTTACTGTGCTAATCTCCCCTCCTCCAAAACATTTCCAAACAATAGAGTATCATAGGGCATATTTGCCCTGACCATACACAGGAACTGTGGATTTGTCTGGACATTGATCTTATTGCAGTTATAAGGTAATTTTGTATCTTCAACACTCAAAGTGCTTCAGGAATTTTAATGTAAAGTCACAAACATCTAAAAACAGCTTATTGGATTACTGCAATAAAACTTAAACTTTGTGACTTCAGTTCAAAGACAAATGTGACATGTATAATAACCTTGTTCTTTAAAACCCATGTTTAATGAGTCAGGGAGATTGCTTATATCTGGACAACATATTCAAATTTAAAAACAGACTTATGTAACAAATCTGTGGGATTACAGGGAGTTGCAGCAGAGTAACAGAAAGTGCACAGTTCATTCCGTCTGGTGCAAACAAAAAAAGCTGCGTGACCACCATCTTCACTATAATTATGCTGATAAATAGTTTAAAAACTTACAGAGCCTGAGAAGATAGGCTTATTCAAAATGGACAGACAATGTCATCATCAACAGTCTATTCCTGTTGTTTCGTGAAGTGTAGCCGCCTCTTTAGTGTCTTTTAAATCAAATTCAATTTGCTGAGGTTCGCGCATTTAAGACGATATTGACAAGGATTTTTTTTGGGCTATGAGGAAGATAGTGCAATACCAGTGACACCGGCACAAGTAATGGCAACAGCACCGGAGCATATGGTCCGAATATAACCAGGTTTAACATCTAGAGCCATCAAAAACAGCAAAATACTAGAGATAATGTAAATCTGACAAACAAGCACAAAATGGTGCAGAAACGCAGCAGATAAGTAGGATCTCCAGAGAGAAACAGAGCTAACATACCGACTCTGATATGAACCTGTTATGAATAAGTCATATTGAATTTAAAAAAGTTAATTCTCCTTCGATGGGGCCAGAACTGCTGGGTTTCTTTCCAGCACTTTCAAATAGCTTAATGGCAGAAGACAGAGAGTAATGGTGTAGGGTTGCTTTTCGGTATGAAGACTTGTGACCTACAGAGTTCCACAGATGGTAGTTCTGTGTTCTCATTGTACATCATCTATATGAATGATTTGCATGAGAATCTAAAACATGGTAAGTGCGTTTGCAGATGACACCAATATTGATGGTGCAGTGGACAGTGCAGAAAGTTTTCTAAGATTACAAAAGGATCTTGATCAAATGGATCAATCGGCTTACAAATGGCAGAGAGAGTTCAATCTGGACAAAGGCAAGGTGCACGCAATAGTGTGGGTTTGCCGCTGTCTGAAGCATCAGTAACGGGATGGTCGTGATCCCCATCTCTTGGGTTTAAAAAAAAGATGTCCTCCATGACATTTCAGAGGCCCTACCCTCTCCCTAGTTCCCCTCTTGCTGTTAATGTAGTTGTTGAAACTCTCTGGATTATCCTCATTCTTATCTGCTAATGCTATCTGATATCCCCTTTGGGCATTCCTGATTTCACTCTTAAGAGTCACCCACATTCTTTATAATGGTTAACAGATTCAATTGAACCAAGTTGCTTATGTCTAAATTAAAATTCTCCTTTATTTTTGATTAGTACCTCAATAATTTTATTTATCCATCGTTCCTTAACCTTACCAGGCAAATGAGACGACTGCAGATGCTGGAAACCAGAGTTTAGATTACAGTGGTGCTGGAAAAGCACGGCAGGTCAGGCAGCATGCGAGCAGCAGGAAAACCGATGTTTCCGGCAAACGCCCTTCATCATGAATGGAGGCAGGGAACCTCCAGGGTGGAGAGAATAACGAGGGGGGTGGGGCCAGGAAGAAGGTAGCAAAGAGTACAATAGGTGAATGGGAGTGGGGATTGAGGTGATAGGTCAGAGGAGAGGGTGGAAGAAGTTAGCAAAGAGTACAATGGGAGGATGGAGATGGGGATAAAGGTTAAAGGTCAGAAGAGTGGGTGGAGCAGATAGGTGGAAGTGAAATCAGCACGGAGGACAGGCTACGAGGACAGTGCTGAGCTGAAAGTTTGGAACTGGGGGAGAGGAAATGAGGAAACCGGTGATACCACATTGATGCCTTGGGGTTGAAGTGTTCCGAGGTGGAAGATGAGGCATTCTTCCTCCAGGCTTCGGGTGGAGAGGGAGTGGCAGTGGAGGAGGCCCAGGACTTGCATGTTCTCGATAGAGTGGCAGGGGGAGTTGAAATGTAGAGCCACAGGTCAGCGGGATTGTTTTGTGCGGGTGTGCCGTAGATGTTCCCTAAAACTCTCTGCGATGAAGCGCCCAGTTTCCTCAATGTAGAGGAGACTGCATCTGGAGCAACAGATACAATAAATGACTTTGGTGGATGCACAGGCATTGAGGAAGCAAATGTGGCTTGTGGTAGCGAGTCTGTTTCAGTACATGGTTGAAGATCTTCAGGGCAGAGGAGATGGCCTGGGCGTTACTGTGAGAAAGAGACTCACTGGCATTCTTGTGGAGAGGGGAGGAGATAAATGGAGTGTGGCGCAGGGACTCCATCCGCACATCCATTCACCTATTGCATGTTTTGCTACCTTCTCCCCATCCACAGCCCACCCCCATTTTCTCTTCATCCTGGAAGCTCCCTGCCGCCATTCTTGCTGAATGTATTGTTTTGCTATAATCGGCTATTTTTCTGCTCCTTGGATGCTGCCTTAACTGCTGTGCTTTTCCAGCACCACTCTAACATAAACTCTTGTTTCCAGCATCTGCAGACCTCACTTTTGCCTTCTTGATTTTAAACTTACTGCGAATCTTCTTGCAAGGATGCCTACCCTGAAGCAGTACCCCTCTCTCCACAAAAAAAAGTCAGTGAGTCTGTCTCTCACTGCAACCCCCAGGTCATCTCCTCTGCCCTGAAGCTCTTCAACCATGTACTGAAACAGACTCGCTACAACAGCCACATTTGCTTCCTCAGAGCCTGCGCATCCGCCAATGTCATTTATTGTATCCGTTGCTACCGATGTGGTCTCCTCTACATTGGGGATACTGGACGCCTCCTCACAGACCCTCCGCCAATCTTACCCCAGTTCTAAACTTCCAGCTTAGCACTCTCCTCCTAGCCTGCCCTATCTGCCGATCTCCCTTCCCACCTAACCGCTCCACCCGTTCTGATCTATCACC
>NW_025213596.1:12116-34354 GCF_004010195.1 Chiloscyllium plagiosum | reverse complement strand
AGCATCCAGGGAACAGGAGAATCGACATTTCGGGCACAAGCCCTTCTTCAGATCAGTTTAGGATATCTGTTCAGCATGGATGAGTTAGATTGAAGGGTCTGTATCTGTACTGTTTAACTCTATATGCTCAAACAATATGGAGATAAACCAAGATCGGAGTATTTAACAGCCAAAGTAATAGCGGCATTGAGAGCTTTAGCAGCAAATGTGCTCAGTCAGGCAACATAATAAGTAACATTCCGGGCACACAAATATCAGGCTATGACCATCACCAACATGAGACAATCTAACCACTGCACCTTGTTACCATCACTGAATCCTCCACTATCAACATCCTGGGGATAATCATTGACCAGAAATTCACTACATAAACACAGTGACTATAGAAGCAGGTCAGAGGCGAGGAATACTGTGGCAAGTAACGCGCCTCCTGATTCCCAAAGCCTGTCCACCATCGACAAGTCAGGAGTGGGATGGAATACTCCCCACTTGCCTGGATGGGGGCAGCCCCAACAACACTCAGGAAGCTTTACACCATCCAGGACAACGCAACCCACTTGATTGGTACCACATCCACAAACATCCATCACCAATGCTCAGTAGCTGCTGTGTATATCATCTACCAGATGCACTGCAGAAATTCACCAAAGATTCTCAGATAGCACTTCCCAAACCCACCATCACTTCCATCGAGATGGAATGTCCCATTCCTTCATTGTCGCTGGGTCAGAATCCTGGAATTCCCTCCCTAAGGACATTGTGGGTCAACCCACAGCACATGGACTGCAGGGGTTCAAAAAGGCAGCTCACCCCCACCTTCTCAAGGGGCAACTAGGGACGGGCAATAAATACTGGGCCCAGCCAGTGACACCCATAATCCCACAAATGATTAAAAAAAACAAAATCAGAAGTGAAGAGAATCAATATGTAGCTGCGATGCTGTTTGTGGGGATGGAATTCCAATCCACCCGGAGCATTAAATCAAAAACAGATAACTTCAAATGAACAGTCAGACTTGCCATGACACAAAGACAAGCACCTTACTGTCAGGAGCTCATGTTAAGAGAGTGATTGCTTGGCTGGAATGAAATTAAGAAGAACAATGGCAGGGGATGCTGTCCAAAAAGCCATGAAATGTCAAGCCTTGGAAACTTGATAAAATTGAACCAAATGGTTCATGTAGAGTCTTGGTGAGAATTGTTCCCAGTAGGCTTTGTGCTTCCCGTTGCATTCTCAACAACCACGTTAAGATTCATGAGCAACTCAAGAAAACCAGAAATAGTCTCTCTCCACTGTCTGCAGAAAGGTCCTTGAGAATTCTAAATCAAACCCTTCTCTACCCCAGTGGAAACAGTGTCAGTGTCTGATATCTTGCCTGATAATTTCAGATTCCCATCCCTGAGCTTCAGAACTCTTCACACAATGAGTTACGATCAAGAGCTCAGTGTACAAGAGATCTGCATTACTACTGTATGGCAAAACTTCAAAGCCCAAGATACTGTACATCTCTATGACACATCACCGTTCTGACAGTTCAATACAAGTTCACCCTCAGTCCAATAATACTTTTTAACAGCCCGAAGCATTGTTCAATCTTTCCAAAAGAATTCCACTTTTTGCTTCCAACCTACAACGTCAATGACTGACAGAGTCTACAACCAGGTTAAGTCAACACATGGATTGCAACAGAACAATAAAATGTCAGACAATAATCCTAGCATTGCTCATTAACAGGAGTTAAACGCTCCATGTTCCTGCCAGAATCTCTCTCTCTCTCGTATTCACTACTGGAATGACAGGGAATAAGGTGAGGGAGGGTAAATAAGCACTGGCTATTGAATGACCAAAGGTCAGGTAAGAGTGGCAGAAGTCGGGTGGGGAGAGAGAGAGCAAGAGTGTCTGTATAATACAATAATCCAAGTTATTGTCATTGGAAAATGAGTCTGTCAGAAGGGAACAGCACTCAGTTTTGAATCTAAAAAAAATCTAATGCGCTTCATCTCAACAAAATCTCACCTTTTACCCAAACTGGAAAGGCTTGACTTTCCCAAACCACAAAAAGCTGAAGTAGACAATAACAGCTGGTATTCCTCTCAAACCGACAGCAAGACTTCAAAAACTCAATAAATACAGGGCAACTGCCAGGAGGAAAAGCTAGTTGGCCTCAGGTGCAAACCTGCAGCAGAATGAAGGTGAGAGCAGTGTTGAGACAAGTCCAGTGGGCACCACTCTAGCCTCAGGGTCTAAAGATCATGGCTTTGAGCACTACACCAGAGATTTCAGCCAATACTCGAAATCAGTGATCCCAGTGAATTTGTCAACTGTCTGAGGTGCTGCCTATCAGATAAGAGGTTTAAACAGAGTCTGCCCGCTCCAGCAAATCTAAAATGACCTGTTTGAAGAGAAGCATGAGGGTTCTTTCCAGAATTCCAGCCAAACATTACCAAAAACAAAAGCTAATTGGTCATCATCTCATTGCTATCTATAGGAGCTTACTGTGTGGAAATTGGCTGCAGTGCTTTCATACATTTCCACAGGGACCAGACTTCATAAACAAAAAAGTGCTGAAAAGCACTTAGAGTTGTCCTGAAGATGTGAAACACGCTTGAAAAAGGAAAATCATTTATCTTTACAAAGTACCGTCTCAAATTTGAAGCTGTCTCCACTGTCTCAGATGCTCTGCTTGAGAATTTAACACATCCGTCTGGTTTTCTCTTGTAATTGTACATTCCAAGTCAGTTTTCCCAGTTAAATTTAAATTTAGCAAGTTAAAACTGACATACAAACAACAGGTGCAATATCAAGATGATGGAAGACCGATTCTCATTTGCAGATCCCAATTCACCTTTTTCTCTGAAAAGAGCAAAATTACACTGGCAATCAGAAATACAAAAAGAAAGCACTGGGAATATTCAGAGCAGACTGTGTCTGTGCAAACAGAAACACAGATATTAGAGCAAACATCACCACTCTGAAATGTTAACTGCTTCTCTCTCCACAAAATGTTGCCCCATCCACTTTGTTTCCAGTATTTTTGATTTTTAAATGGCATTCTTTCATAATGACTTGACAAGAGAGACACAGAGGTAGTTTCCACAGCTGGTTGACATACTTGAGGCTGAAATGGACAGTTTTTTTTGGTAACAAAAGCAGAAATTGCTGGAAAAGCTCAGCAGGTCTGGCAGCATCTGTAGAGAGAAATCAGAGTTAACGTTTCACTTTGAATGACCCTTCCTCAGAACTCTTGATTTCTGTCCAGAGATGCTGCCAGACATGCTGAGCTTTTCCAGTAATTTCTGCTTTCGTTTCGGATTTACAACATCCACAGTTCTTTTAGATTTATTGGTCCTCAATGAATCAAGCGATATGGGGAGTGGGCAAGACAGTGAAGTTGATATTTATTTCTGATCCATTATTTTTAATGTTCTTAAAGTGTTTATATTGTCACCTGCCTAAGTCAGAACCATAGCCAGTGACTTCACTGTGTCCCGATAGATGGTTACTAGGAGATGCAAATGAACACAAGGTTCAGCTCTCCTCTCAAATTCAACGCCCATACCCAGCTCAGCCCTAGCCTCTTCAGCTAACACAGATCAAACAGAAATTTAAGAGGCTAATTTTACTAATGGCCAAATTAAGATGGAATCACATCATCTCATCTCATATAACAATGACAGCATGTTGTGCACACACAAGTGATACAGAGGCGGTTAAATGAACATTTCCTTTGCAACCAAAGTGTTAGCAGACCAAGCCTTACATAAACACAGGGAAATTCAAGATTGAACTAAAAACTATCAAAGATTTGTACAGCATTTGCTAACTCAAAGAAATACCAGAAAAACTTATTTGTATCTGGGAAGTGTGTCATTGTGCAATATACTACATTCATCTCTCCATTCACGCTCAGGTACACACCCTAGTTCAGCTACACAAACTGATCGTCAACATCCAAACATGGCATGCGTAAAATCCTTGCCAATAGGAGTATTTTTACATTATGTTTGAACTAAAAACATTTGTGGACATGGGAAGGGAGCAGAATCTGAATTCTGGACAATTGCTTTGACTTCTCCCTCCCCATTTTCAGCTAAACCAAAACCTATTGAGGCTGAACAATTCACAGAACAGCTGACTGGGGGACCCCAGTCTAAACAACAACAACAACAAAAAAGGAAAGCCATAAATGAAAAGAGGTTGCGATTCCTCCAACATTTAAATTCCAGACAAGAAACCAAACAAGAACAAATCAAACCTCCTTGAAAACAAAATAACCACGTCAATGAGTTATGGGGGGGGAGAAATCTCAGTAACTTAAGACATTTGAAATCAACTTTGAAAAGATGAACAGTGGCATTTAATCTGGTGAGAGAAATAAATTTCTAAGCAACAGAGAGGAGGGGAAAAACAAAGTTGTGAGAAAAAGCTGGGACCCCTGAAATAAATGAAGCATTTTAAATCTGCAGCCAATTTAAACCGAGCAGGATTCCAATTTAAAGCTCCCTCCTCTTGATTTAATCGATTATTTCCAATAGTTTCAGCCCTGCGAGTGCGGCCTAGTTTCACTCCCACCCCCTCAACGGCCTTTATTTTAAATTTTAACCCGCTCTTTTTTTTTTAAATGTTTAAATGTTAAAATGTTGTTGTTCTGATCCCCCCCCCCCCCAAAAAAAAGGGGTTTAAACTCCTTATTCCCCACCAGCCCGCTTTGGGAGGAGGGGTAAAGCGGGTTTTACCTGACACCACCAGAGCCTCGTTAGGTCCCACCGTGTGACAGTTGCCCATTTTCGTCGCCCGCTGCTCTCCCGCTTTTCGTCTCCTCACAACAACAACAACAACCACCGAGCGGCAGCGCAATCCCAGGCTAAGGCTGACACTCGCCCCACCCCGTCTGCGGGGCGGAAACCGCCCCCACGTCCCGCCTCTCCAGCGGCCGCCGCCCCGCAACGGCTGTCCCACTCCAATCCCTCCGCCGGGCGGGGTGGGGAGAAGGGAAAGGAGGATGTGTGTCGCATCGACATCGATCCGGCCCGACCGGTCGCACCCACAACGGAGGTGGGAGGGGGAAGGGAGCGGAAGTCGCCCCGCCTCCGGCCGCTGAGTCTCACTCGAATCGTTCCGTCCGAGGGAAGGGCGGGGCGGAAGTGGCTTGCAGGCACCCTTGCCGCCCCCCACAGTGTCACACCGAAACCGCACCGGAAAGGTTTGTCATTCCTCAAGGTGCCCTGAGGGGAAATTGTAAGAGAAACTTAATTTCTTCATCCCTCTCATGTTACTTAATAACGAACTGCTTACTATTTCAGCAATTTAACAGTCAAATTGCACAAAATCGGATCTTTCCACTCACCTGCATTTTTAATGCAAACTTTTATTTGTGCAACATATAAAATAAGAGCTGGAGAAGGCCATTCGGCCCTTTGAGCCTGTTCTGCCATTCAATATGATCATGGCTGATCATCCAACTCAGATCTCTGTTCCCACTTTGTTCCCTTATCCTTTGATTCCTTTAGCCCTAAGAACTATTTCTAACTTTTTTTTAAAATTCAGTGTTTTAGCTCCCACTGCTTTCTGTGGCAAAACATTCGACAGGTCCCCGCTCTCTGGGTGCAGACATTTCTCCACACCTCAGACTGAAATGGTCTACCCTGTATCCTTAAATGGTGACCCCTCAAACTTATTCTTGTTGTCTATTCTGTCATCTTGCAGATGATACGAAAGTCGGAGGAGTTGTAGACAGTGAGGAAGGACGTGGCAGGTTACAGCGGGATATTGATAAGCTGCAGAACTGGGCAGAAAGGTGGCAAATGGAGTTCAATGTAGCTAAGTGTGAGGTGATTCACTTTGGTAAGAGTAATAAAAGGATGGGGTACTGGGCTAATGGTCGGATACTTGGTAGTATGGATGAGCAGAGGGATCTTGGTGTCCATGTACACAGATCTTTGAAAGTTGCCACCCAGGTAAATAGTGCGGTGAAGAAGGCATATGGCGTACTGGCTTTTATTGGTAGAGGAATTGAGTTCCGGAGTACTGAGGTCATGTTGCAGTTGTATAAGACTCTGGTGCGGCCGCAACTGGAGTATTGAGTGCAGTTTTGGTCGCCATATTATAGGAAGGATGTGGAGGCACTGGAACGCATAGCTTTAAATTAAGGGGGGTAGGTATAGGACAGATGTTAGGGGTAGGTTCTTTACTCAGCGAGTCGTGAGTTCATGGAATGCCCTGCCAGTAGCAGTGGTGGACTCTCCCTCATTATGGGCATTTAAGCGGGCATTGGATAGGCATATGGAGGATAGTGGGCTAGTGTAGGTTAGGTGGGCTTGGATCGGCGCAACATTGAGGGCCGGAGGGCCTGTACTGCGCTGTATTCTTCTATGTTCTACGTTCTATGTTTTATGTTCAACTACTTGTGAAAACAAAGAATCAAACCTTCAACTAACCAACCTCCCAATTAAAGCAAGAAAAGCTGTAATTTATTTAAATCCTCTCTCCATTAAATAATTGATGAAAGATTGATTATTTCCACACTTGAGGAAGGATATATTGGCCTATAGTGGATATAGTGGCAGGGCACAATTTCAAAAGTTGCAGATTATAGTAAGGTTGGAGAGCTGTAGAATGTGCCAGAGGCCAGTGTGGAACTCCCAAAGGACTTTGCCAAGTTGGTGGAGTGGGCCGGTAAGTGACAAATGAGATTTAATACAGTGAAGGAAGAGGTGATGGGTAGAAAGAACATGGAGAGACGGTGTAAAACAAAGGTTACTAGTCAAAAGGATTTGCATCAGCAGACAGACATGGTGCCCAAGTCATTCAAGGTGCTGGGACACTTAGTAAAGCTTACAAGACTGTAACAGGGGCTTCAGTAATAGGGCAATAGAATCCAGGAGCAAGGGGATTCAGGTGACCTTACATAATGCCCACTGGTTAGACCCCAGCTGGAGGGTTGTGTACAGTTCTGGGAGCCAGGCATTAGGGGATGTGGAGCTTTGTAGAGAGTGCAGAAGATGTTTATGAGAATGCCTTGGGGATGAGGAATTTCAGTTTGGAGCATGTTCACAGTTAAAAATCACACAACACCAGGTCATAGTCCAACAGGTTTATTTGGAAGCACTAGCTTTCAGAGTGCTGCTCCTTCATCAGGTGGTTGTGGAGTCTAAGTTTGTAAGACACAAAATTTATAGCAAAAGTTTACTGTGTGAGTTTACAACTGCAATGATATATTAAAAAAGACCTGGATTGTTTGTTATGTCTCTCATCTTTTAGAATGACCATGTTGGTTTCAGTTCTTTCATATGTAAATCCCAGAACTTTTCTTAAAATTACATTCTCAAATGAACTTTAACATGTCAGCTCAGATAATGCATTGAAGGTGTGAGCTGCCCTGTGTGAGGCTGTCTGTGCCCCAAAGTTCAGACTGATTCTAATCTAAAAAAGGGATTTACAGAATCTTACATGGATTCATGCAGTTTTTGAGCAGAATAAAATGTAATTCTGCAAGTCTAAATTCACCCCACAAACTTATATGTGTGTGTGTGCATGTGGGTGTGTGTGCAGAGGTGGGGGTGCCATAAGTGTCTGAGAGAGATTGTGAGAGTGTAAAGGGATATAAGTCTGTGAGAGGGTGCGTGTGTGGATGTGTATGTGTGAGCGTATGAGGGAGAGCTTGTGTATAAGAGAGGTTCTGCGTGAGTGTAAGTGTCTATAGGAGTGTGTGTATGTGTGTGTGCATATCGTGCAATGGGGTCACCTGTAGTGCTACATGAACCCAAGGTCCTGGTCAAGGCCATCCCCACGGGTCAAGCTTGACTATCAGCTGCTGCTCGGCCACCTCGCATTGCTGCCTGTCCTGAAGTCCACCTTGGAGGATGGTCACCTGAAGGTTCGAGATTGAATGTCCCAGACCGCTGAAGTGTTCCCCAAATGGGAGGGAACACTCCTGCCTGGTGATTATTGTGCAGTGTCCATTCATCCTTTGCCATAGCCTCTGCTCGGTCTCACCAATGTACTATGCCTGCAGCGTATGAGATAGACAATGTTGGCCAAGTCACGTGAGTATCTGCCACGTACATGGTGGGAGGTCCCCACGTGTAATGGTAGTGTCCATGTTGATGCTCTGACACATCTTGCAGCTTCCCCTGTGACAAGGCTGTATGGTGTTGTCCTGAAACAACGCAAAGTGACCGAGCAGAGGCTGATAGACAAGTTCAGTACCCATGGGGATGGCCTCAACTGTGACCTTGGGTTCATGTCACACTGCAGGTGACCCCACTGCACTAGACACATACACACACACCTATCGACCCACACGCTCACGCAGATCACCGTGGGCGGCACGGTGGCACAGTGGTTAGCACTGCTGCCTCGCAGCGCTAGAGACCAATCTAATCCTCTCTCATACACAAGCTCTCTCTCTCATATGCTCACATATACACTCCCACACTCACACCCACACACGCACCCTCTCACAGACTTATACACCATTACACTCACACTCTATCTCATACACATACACACAATCTCTCACAGACACTCATACCTGCCCCCCACCCCCGCACACACACACATATAAGCCTATGGGGTGAATTTGTACTTGCAGAATTACATTTTATTTTGCTCAAAAACTGCATGAAACCATGTAAGATTCTATTAATCCATTTTTTAGAAATAGAATCAGCCTGAACATTGGGGCACAGACAGCCTCACACAGGGCACCTCACACCTTCAATGCATTATCTGAGCTGACATGGCACTTATTGTTAAAATTCACTTGAGAATGTAACTTTTTTTTAAAAGTTCTGAGATTTACATATGAAAGAACTAAAACCAACATGGTCATTCTAGAAGACGAGAGACTTAACAAACAATCCAGGTCTTTTTCAATATGTCATTGCAATTGTAAACTCACACAGTAAACTTTTGTTATAAATTTTGTGTCTTATGATCTTAATACTCCATAACCACCTTATGAAGGAGCAGCACTCCGAAAGCTAGTGCTTCCAAATAAACCTGTTGGTGGTGTGGTGTTTAACCTTGTCCCACCCCAGACCAACACCAGCGTCTCCTGGTCAGTTTTGAGGTTAGAATGGAGAAGCTGGGCCTGAAGGGTCAGCTTCATAGCCATTGAGATTTACAGATCAGAATAAGGCCCTTCGACCCACCGAGTCTGTGCTGGTCAAAAACAACTACCCATCTATTCTCATCCCGTGCTCCAGCACTTAGCCTATAGCCTTGTATACGTTTACACAACACCTGGTTATAGTCCAACAGGTTTATTTGGAAGCCCTAGCTTTCGGAGCGTTGATCCTTGATCAGGTAGCTACTGGATAGGTGCCAACACCAGCACCTCCACATCTTGTATACCTTGGCACCTTAAAGGGAAAGGAGACCTGATTTAAGTAGTCAAAATCATGAGAGATCAGAGAAAAGTGGGAGAAAATGTTCCAACGCATGAGAAGATCGAGAATGCCAGGGCACAGATTGTTTTGGTCATTAGTAAAAGAAGTGAAATTGATCTGAGGTCAATCTTTGTCAGGCAGTGAGTGGTTTGGGTCTGGATTGCTCTGCCTGTGGTGGTGGGGGTGGGGGGGGGGCGGGGGAGAACAGGGTCAATCGCGGCCTTCAAAAGCCATAACTATCGACAAAGAAAACCTTCCAGCGATGTAGCTCTCACAGAGAACCAGTGTGGGCATGATGGGCCAAATGGCCTTTGCACAGTAACCATTCTGTGAGGGAATGTTTTATCAAGGACCCAGCTACCTCATCAGAAAGGTGTCAAAGAACCCACAGGATAAAAGAGGAGCAGGGAAGTTATCACCAGAATCCTGTCCAGATATTTTCCAATCAACCTATTCGTGGATGTTCTTACACCCCTCTGGAGCAGGTAGGACTTGAACCCAGGTCTCCTGGCTCAGTAGTAGGGACGCTACCAGTGCACCATAAGAATTTCTCAGAGCCCTGTCTAATATCTATCCCACAATCAGCCTAATTAAGGCACAGATTATCCTAGTGCTGGTTATGGGATCTTGCTGTGTAAAGTGTTTCAATACAAGGGCTCTCCCATTCAGGACAGACAGGAATGTTTCTCACAGAGTACCGTGAGTCTGATCGTCAGTAGGCAGTGGGGACAAAGTCATTTAATTTTTTGAAGTGGAGGGAGATAGATTGTTGATAAACAAAGGGGTGAAAGGTTATCACAGGTGAGCATTAATGTGGAGTAATCAGATCAGTCACAGTGGTACTGAACGGCAGATCAAGGGGCAGAGTGGCCTACTGCTATTCCAAATCTATAAGTTCACCTGGACAAGTTAGCTGCTGCATTTCCTACAACAAATAAAATACATCGAAACTGACTATAAATGGCTTTGGGATGTCCTGAGGTTTTGAAAGGTGCTAGGTAAATGGAAGTTATTTTTCGATAGACTCCTGCGAAAGGATTCTCTGCTGTGGCATGTGAACCAGTTACTGTACACGGTTTCTGCACTAGTTTACCGAGACTGCAGTGCCCACCCCCTGCTGGTCACTGCTGAAACTGTGCCATTACTTGGAGAACTCAACAAAAGCTTTGTTAGCACTGCTCACAACCTCGGGACATTGCAATCTGCACTACAGCAGGTATCAGTGTTTGAAACTTCGGCACAGTTACATTGTAGGAAAGACAGCTGCCCAGTTTCACACAGCAAGATCCCACAAACTGCAGAGCAGACTCAATGCACTGAATGGCCTAATTTCTGCTCCTGTGTTTTGTAGTCTTCTGGTCTAACCCCTAGTACTGACCCTTCAACTGTGCAGTACTCCCTCAGCACTGACCCTCCAACCGTGCAGTACTCCCACAGCACTGACCCTCTGACAGTGTGGCACTCCCTCAGCACTGACCCTCCGACAGTGCAGCACTCCCTCAGTACTGACCCTCCAACCGTGCAGTACTCCCTCAGCACTGACCCTCCGACAGTGCAGCACTGACCCTCTGACAGTGTGGCACTCCCTCAGCACTGACCCTCCAACAGTGCAGCACTCCCTCAGTACTAACCCTCCGACAGTGCGGCACTCCCTCAGCACTGACCCACAATGAGGGAAACATAGTAGCCAGGGTCAATGCTTTTGGTCACTGCTCAGGAGATTATGCTTCCTGCCTGTAGTCATTCAGTCAGACATTCACTGTCCCTGCCTGACCATCACCACAACGAGCCCTTGTCGTTTGTGTCAGGAAACAAACAAAATGCTGTTTCCCGTGTATTCCCCTCTCATTTCCACAACCTCTTCATCCACGGTGTCTCCTTATCTGATCAGCAAAGGTTAAAGCAGTTGGGAGTCTATTACTGGTATTTAGAAGCATGGGAGGTGATCTCATTGAATATATCAGATTTTTCAGGGGCTTGACAGCGTCGATGCTGAGAGGATGGTTCCCCTCATGGGAAAGTCTATCCAGAGGGTACAGTCTCAGATAACAGGACACCAAAGTAAGACAGAGACGTGGAGGAATTTCTTCGCTCAGGGGGTTGTCAGTGTTTGGAACTGCCTGCCACAGAGAGCTGTGGGGGCAGAGTCACTGTGAATATTCCTGATCAGTCAGGGAATCCATTGTCACAGGGAAAGAGCAGAAAAGTGGATGCACAGAATGTTGGGTCAGCCATGATCCTACTGAATGGGGCAGCAGGCTCGAGGGGCCGAATGGTCTTCTCGTAGAGTCATCGAGTCACACAGCATGGAAACACACCCTTTGGCCCAACCAGTCCACACTGAGCGTGTTCCCAAACTAAACTAGTCCCACTGCCTGCACCTGGCCCATGTCCCTCCAAACCTTTCCTATCCATATATCTATCCATAGCTCTTTTAAACGTTGTAACTGTAGCCACATCCCCCACTTTCTCTGGCAGTCCATTCCACACACAAACCACTCTTTCTATAAAATGGTTGTTCCTCATGTTCTTTTTTAAATATTTCTCTCTCACCTTAAAAATATGTCCCCTAGTTTTGAAATCCCACAGTGTAGGGAAAAAACCCTTGTCATTTACCTTATCTATACCTCTCATGATTGTATGAACCTCATTAAGGTCATCCTCCTACACTCCAGTGAACAAAAGCCCCAGCCTTTCCAGCCTATTTTTAATAACCCAACTTTCAATTCCTGGTAACATCCTGATGAATCTTTTCTGAACCTTTCCTATAACAGGGTGACATGAATCTGCACACAGTTCCCATGATCTTGTTGACCCTCTTGGGCAGAGCCGATAAAGCATGGTGCTAGGTAAAGCACCACAGGTCAAGCAGCACTAAAGGAGCAGGAGAGTCAATGTTTCAGGTCAGGACCGTTGGTCACCTCCCCTGCTCTTCTGGTGCTGTCTGACCTGCTGTAGTTTTTCCAGATCCACACTCTGACTCTCCAGCATCTGCAGTCCCTCACTATCTCCAATGTCCCAGACAGAACCTATGTGACCACACTGAAGCAAACACAGAGGCTGAACGGCCTCCTTCTGACTCTGGGTCTCATGGTCTCAGAGTGTTTTGTGCAGTGTTCTGGTTTTGTTGAGGTGCACTGCTGTGTCTAATGACTGAGACAATGGGTCAGTCTGAGTTAATCCTGAGTTAACAGGTTGGAGTGTTCCTGTTGCCAGGAGCAGAACATGCTGCTGTGCACCAGTGAGTGATGGTGGCATCAATCTGGACTGTGATGCACAACTTGATGGAATAGCCCACCACTGTTTGCTGTTTCGTCCTGATCTTTATTCTTTCATTGGGCTGGCATGGCCAGCATTCACCATCAGGACAGTTAGGAACCAACCACATCGTGTGTACTGGAGTTATTTAGAGGTCAGGCCAGGTAGGGATGAGACAAAAAAATCTGCAGATGCTGGAATCCAAAGTAGACGGGCAGGAGAGTGGAAGAACACAGCAAGCCAGGCAGCATCAGAAGGTGAAGAAATCGACGTTTCAGGTATAACCCACCCCCAACTCTGAAGAAGGGTTATACCCAAAACTCTCCACCCTGTATTCCTGATTAAGGGCTTTTGCCTGAAACGTCGATTTTCCTGCTCCTCGGATGCTGCCTGACCTGCTGTGCTTTTCCAGCACCACACTGATCTAAACACTTATACCCAAAACGACAACTTCTCCACCTCCTGATGCTGCCTGGCTTGCTGTGTTCCTCCAGCCTCCTGCTGTTTAGGCCAGGTAGGGATGGCAGATTTCCTCCCTCTGAACTCAGTGGATTTTTTAAATGGCCATGATAGTTTGTCATGGTCGCCATCACTGAGATTAGCTTTATACTCCAAACATTTAACTGTTCATATTTAAATTCTACCCATGAGGCGAGAGTTGAGGTTGGATCTCTGGGTGACTGAAGCACAGTTACCGTGACAACCACCTCCCCACTCACTGACAGCCAGCTGCTGAAGGAGACTGTACCCCTAATAGGTAAGGCGTCCCTGACTGGGAATCGTAACCACTTATTAATTGTCACGCAGAGATTGTTTTGTGGCTCGTTCTCCGGAGGACGGGGACAGTTCAACTCCCTGAGGGCTTTTATCAGAGTTCATTGAACTATCTCTCGTAGCAGCAGAGTTGGGAACCAGAGGGATTTGGAGTTAAAATAATTAGTTAGAGAACCAGACAGAGGGACAAAGAGGATTATTTGTGATACGGGTTGTGCTGAAAGGGCAACGGAAGCAGATCCGACAGGAACCATTACAAGGGAACTGGATAAACAACTGATAGGGCAAGTTTGGCAGAACTCTGGGGACACATCAGGGCTTTCAAACATATCCTGCACAGGCACTATGGGCTGAATGGCCTCTTCCTCCACTGAGAAATTCTTGGGTTTGATACAGAATGATGTGATTGAGAGATAGGTTGGGAATTGTCAGCTACCTCCCAACTGAACTGGTCAAATTATTTACAGATATTTTATAAAATAGAGAGCTGAGAGAGTCCTGTTTAAACCACTCAAGACATTAAATGATCAAAGTTCAACCCATAAGACCATAAGGCATAGGAGCAGAAATTAGGCCATTCAGCCCATCGAGTCTGCTCTGCCATTCCATCATGGCTGATAAGTTTCTCAACCCCAATCTCCTGCTTTCTTCCTGTAACCCCTGACCCTCTTGATACTCAGGAAACTCTCTCTCTCAGTCTTAATTACACTCAATGACCCAGCCTTCCCCACTCTCTGGCTGAAGAAGTTTCTCTTTGTCTCCATTCTAAAAGGCCTTCCCTTTACTCTAACCCACAGCCCAGTCCATTTGGCCCATCACGCCAATGAGAGTAATCCCACCCTTCTCTTCTCAAACTTTGCCCTTCTGCAAGTTTTCATTGAGTTCCTTGTTAGATCCTGGTGTCAATAGTCTCTTGTGTGGGTCGTTATAACAAATTATTCTTTTAATCTCTTCCTATGATTCTTCCTTCTGAGAATCAACAACACAACACTTTGATTTCCCATGACATAAATTTAAACACAGAATATTGGTCAAATTCACACATTAAATGATGATTAAGAATTATCTGATTGGGAAGTACTTTGAGAGATGCTGAGGTCAGGAAATGCTCAGAGAGCACTTTTTAAAAAATCTATTTCTCACTTTCTATGTTTGTCTTTCATTTTTTAAAAAATTGTTTGTGAGTTTGTTACATGCTGCCTGAGAGGAACTGGGCTGAGGTAAACAAGTGTTGGTTCAGCCTCTGTGACTCAGAGTGAACTGGATGGGGAGCTTCTGGCTGTGAGGATGGGCTCTCCGATAGTGAACACACAAGCCTCACCCTGCATCTGTCCTTTAGTTATAACGTTATCTCTGTCTCAGGCACTGGTTTTCTTCTTTCTGTGTGTGAGGTGACAGTTGCTTGTTGCATCATTTTTGTTTGCAGCATTGGGGTGGGGGTGGGGGTGGGGGTGCAGTGGGGGAGGGAGTTCACTCAGCAAAGTCTCAACCATGGGCCACTGACAGACTCCTAACAGTTACAACACAGCCCAGTGCCCACAGGCTGCCAGACATCCCAATCAGTCTCTTTCAGCTCAAACACCAAGCTGTGGCTCGCTGTCAGTGCCCTCATTCGCACTCAGAAAGTTCCCCTCGCTCCCCTCGCTTCCCCACAGAGGGGGGTGGGGGGGGGGGGGCGGAAATAGTACTCTCTCTGGCCCATGAATTCAGAGACACAACTCACGTTCTCAGCATCCATATTTGAATCTGGGATCTGAATTCATTCCAAATCTGGAAGTACTTACTGTTAATTGTTGTGAAAACCCATCTGATTCAGGGAAGGAAATCTGCCGTCCTTACCTGGTCTGGCCTACATGTGACTCCAGACCCACAGCAACGTGGTTGACCCTTCTCTGCCCTCTGAAATGGCCGAGAGAGCCAGCGAGAGATAGGGAATAAATCCTGGCCCAACCAGTTGTGTCGCTCACATCCCAGGAAAGAATATAAAACAAATGCCATTTTCTGACCAAAACACCAATCTTCCTTTCCTAGCTTCCCTACAGCCTGGAGGATGGAGCAAAAAAAATCCCCATTTTCTGAAATACTGGACCAAGATTCTAGACTTTTCAAATAACTTTTAAAAGTAAAATAACAAGGCAGGCAGCTGGACTAGGCTCTGGGTAAATGACACAGACACGGAGTTGGTGTTGGACTGGGGTGGACAAAGTTAAAAATCACACAACACCAGGTTATAGTCCAACAGGTTTATTTGGAAGCACTAGCTTTCGGAGCGACGCTCCTTCATCAGGTGGTTGTAGAGTATAAAATCATAAAACACAGAATTAGTCACAGAATTGCAGACACAAAGACAACTGCTTGGAAAAGCATAGTTCAGCCAGAAAATCCAATTCACACATTCTCTCTAAAAGCACAATTAACCCCATCCAACCCAGACTGAACAGGGCTTTGCTAGATCAACTGAAATAAATATTCATGTACAGAGACACTGGACATCCCACTACATCAAAGCACATGCAGTTAAAAATCACACAACGCCAGGTTATAGTCCAATAGAGTTAAAAATCACACCACACCAAGTTATAGTCCAATAGGAAGCGCTAGCTTTAGGAGCACTGCTCCTTCATCAGGTGCCTCATCCACATCAAAATACATTCACACCTACTCTTCACTAACAGAAAACCAACTGACCTCAAAGGGAACACTAGAAACATAATGGCAATACAGATTTGAGAGGAGATAACAGGTCATGCAGTCTGTATAACTGCTAGCCCCGATCTGGGAGAGAGAGAGACCTTTTCCTGACATCAAGCTCCCGGAGAAGGAGTTTCCCCACAGGTGCCAGCCACACCCTGCAGCTCCAGAACCAACAACCACAGAGGCTGAACCAGCAAGACAGACCAAGAGCATCATCACAGCAAAGGACATCGAGAGGGGGGGGGAAGCCAACTGAGCACTCTCTGAACAAGAGCTTCCAGACACCAGCCTGTTCCAAGCCAGAAGAACTGACAGTGAGAACCTCAGCGACTGAACACACTTTAAAACTGTGCTGTCCTCAGTAGGGAGCTGAAACTGCCCGAGACCCCCATGTTTCCAACTGAGCCCGCAGGGAGGGGAAGGTGGATGGTCCCGGTGCAGGGACTTCAAGGGTAGGAACACTAAGGAAAATGGCTGTGATTAAAACTGCTGTTTAGCTTTGAATAATGTTTTAAGCTCTGTTTAATTTGATAGTGTAATTACCACCCTCAGTATAATTGTGTCAATTTCAATGGTTGATTGCATTTGCCTTTTTTTTATTTCTCATATTATACTCATCACTTTGTAATTAAATAAACACATTGATTGTTTTGCCCTGAAACAGCTATCTACTGTCGCCCTCATTTCACATTCCTGAAATCAGTCCATGATCAGGACCAGGGGTCTGGGGATGACTGGAACCACCAACAAATCCACAAATTACTGATGACAAACGAGAAACCAGACAGCCACACCCTCCACCCCCTCAACACCCACCCACCCACCCCCATGCTGTTGTCTTCAACACATTTTCTGTTCATCTCCCCCTGTCGAGACTCCCCAGGGAGGTTACTGTTGCTAACTGAGGGGTTGTCTCATAGAGTCATGCAGCAAAGGAATAGACCGTTCAGTCCATGCTGAACATTATCCTGGACTAAAGTAGGCCCACCTGCCTGCTCCTGACCCATTTCGGTAGGATGTTACTCATTCCCCCCCCCACCCCTCCCCTAGGCATTAACAGCACAGAGGTGGAATGAGTGGACAGTGTCAAGCTCCTGGGAGTGGTCATCCACAATAATCTTTCTTGGACTCTTCATGTGGACGCACTGGTTACAAAGGCCCAACAATGTCCCTTCTTCCTCAGGCAGCTGAGGGAATTTGGCATGACGGCGAATACCCTTGACAACTTTTATAGATAGCTCTTTCCTGATGAAAGGCTTTTGCCCGAAACATCAATTTTCCTGCTCCTCGGAGGCTGTCTGAACTGCTGTGCTTTTCCAGCACCACTCTGATCTGGAAGCTGGTTTCCAGCATCTGTTGACATTATTTTTACCTGGTTAACTTTTATAGGTGTCTAGAAAAGAGTGGTGCTGGAAAAGCACAGAAGGTCAGGCAGCCTACGAGGAGCAGGAAAATTGACGTTTCAGGCAAAAGCCCTTCATCAGGAATAGAGGCAGGGAGCCTCTGGGGTGGAGAATAATAAATTCAATTCAATTCAACACGCAACAGCCAACAGTCCCCCTGTGTCCCCCTGCCTTCCCCTTTGGTCAATTGAATGTAGAGAAGGGAGATCATGCTTCAGCGATACAGGGCATTGGTGAGACCAGATCTGGAATACTGTGTACAGTGTCACTGTACACATGGAAGGATGTTAATGCACTGGAAGCAGTTCAGAGGTTTACTTGAATCATACCTGGAATCACCATGAGAAAAGGCCTGTATCCTCTGCAGTTTAGGAGGGTCAGAAGTGGCTTAATTGAAACATAGAATTAGAATTAGATTTATTGTCACATATTCAAGTTCAAGGATACACGGCTAGGAGAAATTGGGGACAGTTGGAAAATCAGTGCTGAGGGAGTGCCGCACTGTCGAAGGATTATTGCTGAGGGAGTGCCGCACTGTCAGAGGATCAGCGCTGAAGGAGCGCAGCATTGTCGGAGGGTCAGCGCTGAGGTAGCGCCGCACTGTTGGAGGGTCGGTGCTGAGGGAGTGTCGCACTGTCAGAGGATCAGCGCTGAGGGAGCGCAGCATTGTCGGAGGGTCAGCACTGAGGGAGCTCCGCACTGTCAGAGGGTCAGTGCTGAGGGAGC
Source organism: Chiloscyllium plagiosum (assembly GCF_004010195.1). Lineage (NCBI taxonomy): Eukaryota > Metazoa > Chordata > Chondrichthyes > Orectolobiformes > Hemiscylliidae > Chiloscyllium > Chiloscyllium plagiosum. The sequence continues at coordinate 16,107 of NW_025213596.1, read as the reverse complement.
GTCACACTGTCAGAGGGTCAGTGCTGAGGGAGTGCTGCACTGTCGGAGGGTCAGTGCTGAGGGAGCGCCGCACTGTCGGGGGGGTCAGCACTGAGGGAGCGTCACACTGTCAGAGGGTCAGTGCTGAGGGAGTGCCACACTGTCAGAGGGTCAATGCTGAGGGAGTGCTGCACGGTTGGAGGGTCAGCGCTGAGGGAGCACCGCACCGTCAGAGAGTCAATGCTGAGGGAGCGCCGCACTGTTGGAGGGTCAGTGCTGAGGGAGTGTCGCACTGTAGGAAGGTCAGTGCTGAGGGAGCGCCGCACTGTCAGAGGGTCAGTGTTGAGGGAGTGCCGCACTGTCGGGGGGGTCAGCACTGAGGGAGTGTCGCACTGTTAGAGGGTCAGTGCTGAGGGAGTGCCCCACTGTGAGAGGGTCAGTGCTAAGGGAGTGCCGCACTGTCAGAGGGTCAGTGCTGAGGGAGTGCCCCACTGTCAGAGGGTCAGTGCTGAGGGAGTGCCGCACTGTCGGAGGGTCAGCACTGAGGGAGCATGGAAAGTGGGAGGAGAGGATGGGCCATCAGAACCAAAGTGGGAAACACTCTGCAAGTCTGGCACCATCTGTGCACAGACACAGACACGGAGGTCACATTTCACGGCAATATCACTTTGTCAGAAACACTAGTTGGATATATCAGGTGCAGAGACATGAAAGTACACACTGCAGGACCATCAGCAAAGAGCAAACAATCTCCTGGTGGAAATCCAGGAGCAGCGGTGACAGCAGGAAGTTGTTAAACTCAGTGTAAAGTCCAGAAGCCTGTCGCGATGAAACTGGAGCGATGCTTTCCTTCATCGGATGAGGTATTAAGTACAAGAGTTGGCAGCTTATGTTACAGTTACATCGGACTTTGATTCGGCCCCATTTAGAATACTGTGTCTAGTTCTGGTTGCCATATTACCAAAAGGATGTGGGTGCTTTGGAGAGGGTGGAGAGGAGGATCACCAGGACGTTCCCTGGTATGAAGGCCGCTGGCTATGAAGAGAGGTTGAGTAGATTAGGATTATTTTCATTGGAAAGACGGAGGTTGAGGGGGACCTGACTGAAGTCTCCAAAATCATGAGAGGTATAGACAGGGTGAGTTCAAGGTGAGAGGGGAAAGGTTTAAGGGAGATATGCGTATAAAGTTCTTTACACAGAGGGTGCTGGGTGTCTAGAATGTGTTGCCAGCGAGAGGTCACAGGGGATAGAATGATAGCATCTAGACAGATACATCAATGGGGAGGGAGCAAAGTGATACAGATCCTTAGGAAGTAGGCAACAGGTTTAGATAGAGGATCTGGATCAGCACAGGCTCAGAGCTGAAGGGTCCTGTACCTGTGCTGGAATGTTCTTTGTTCTTTGATTGTAACAAAGTCAGCCAGGTGGATCTCTGACAATAGGAGTTCCCTGATTGGGGCTGTTAACCTGGTCCAATCAGAGAGCCCCGGCTGACAGATGTAAGCAGGAGTGTCAGAGGTTGTGGTCACTCTGAGAGCTAGCTCTGAGGGCGCTGGATCAGTGATAGGGACTGTCCAGGTGGAACTAAAGGGTGACTTGGTGATGGGATAGAAGCCTCAGTGGAGTTATTTCAGAAGGGGCCTGTTCCCCTCGTGTGTGATGATCTTTCCTGAACCAAAAGCAGGCCCAGGGCACAGACATGAGCCTGAGAGATGGACAGAGAGGTCAGAGGACACAAGGCCAGGAGCTCAGGACAACACTGCAGCCTGAGCAATGATCAGCAGCAAAGTATCCAGGCCCAATCCCCCGATGGACTCTGCACTGCAGAGTTACCCAACTCTAAAGCATTGGATGGTAAATGGGAATACCAAGTAAGTCACTGTCTCGTTCACAGTTTATAAATCACTTGTCAGTTCTCCACTGGAGTACCATGAGCAATTCTGGGCATTGCATCCCCAGGAAGGTGAAAAGGCATGAGAGAGAGTAGAGAAAAGGTTTAGTGGAATGTGACAACGATGAAGAATTTCTGTTATGAGAAGACATTTGCCTTTATTGGTCAGAACATTGAGCATAGGTGTTGGGAGGTCATGTTGTGGCTGTACAGAATATTGGTTCGGCCACTTTTCGAATACTGCGATCAGTTCCGGTCTCCCTGCTATAGGAAGGATGTTGTGAAACTTTAAAGGGTTCAGAAAAGATTTACAAGGATGTTGCTGGGGTTAGAGGATCTGAGCTACAGGGAGAGGCTGAACAGGCTGGAGCTGTTTTCCCTGGAGCGTCGGAGGCTGAGGGGTGACCTTATAGAGGTTTATAAAATCATGAGGGGCATGGATAAGGTAAATAGGCAAGGTCTTTTCCCTGGGATGGGGGAGTTCAGAACTAGAGGACATAGGTTTAGGGTGAGAGGGGAAAGATTTAAAAGGGACCTAAGGGGCAACTTTTTCACCCAGAGGGTGGTACGTGTATGGAATGAGTTGCCAGAGGATGTGGTGGAGGCTGGTACAATTCCAGCATTTAAAAGGCATTTGGATGTGTATATGAATAGGAAGGGTTTGGAGGGATATGGGCCTGGTGCTGGCAGGTTTTAGGATATCTGGTTGACATGGAGAAGTTGGACTGAACGGTCTGTTTCCGTGCTGTACATCTCTGTGACTGTATGACGCTGTGAGAGGTTGGAAAAGGTTAAGCTATCCTCCTTGAAACTGAGAAGGTGACAAAGGCGACCTATTGGAGACAATTTCAAGATGTGGCAAGGTCTTAAGAGAGTGGATAAAAAAAACTCTGGTCAATGAATTAATATTTAGAGGTCATAGGCTCAAAATCTTTGACAAAATATTGAGAAAGGAGGTATGTGCCAAATGGGTTTTGCTCACAGTCGGACTGGAACATGATCTGTCAACGAGGTGGAAGCTGTTTCATGAATAATTTAACACGTGGTTGAGGATGAAGAGTTTACAGGGTTCTGGACGAAATGGAAGAAAACGGGACAGTTCTTTGAAAGTTTCAGGGGCTGAATGACTTCTCTCTCTGTGTGGTGCCAAGGTGTTCTTTTTGGAATAGTTGAGCCTGAAGGAAACAAGGGAGGAGAAGGAATGGAAACTGGAGGGTGAGGGCCAGGGCGTTGGATTGGTTTCGAGAACAGAGACAGATTTGGAGTTAAGGGCAGTTTCTCAGAGTCGGTGAAGTGGGAAGTGGTGAACCACAGGGATCTGTTCTGAAACCACTTTTGTTCACTGTGTGTATCAAAGATTGGAAAACTGGGCGGAGTGACATCCACACTCAGACAGGAGAGAGATTCAGTATGTCTGAGGCTCCAAGGAAAACCACAGGGGGAAATTGATGACCGATTGGGATGGTCAAGAAATGGGCCAAATAGAATTCCAAATCAAACTGCGAGGCAGTGCTGTCTGGTTTGAAATTGGTTCTCATCTTTGTGGGGAGGGATGATGGGGAAGAGCTGAAGGAATGAGGACATGGGTTCACAAAGCTTAAAGATCAGCACATGCTGGTCGCACCAACCAAGTACTGGGTATAAAGCAGGAGATAAGAAAGATTTATCTTTCGCTACCTCCAAACCCCCAAATTCCTTATAGCCAACGAAGGACAGTGCAAATCAAGTCAGTGTCTTTTGCAAAGTAGCAATTGTCACTGCCAATTTATACACAGCAAGATCCCACACAGGACAAGATGTATGTTCATCTGAGATACTCCATATTGACCTGGGCACCAGGGTAAAAAACCCCAGGTCCTCTTTGAAATCAGGCTATAGCCCCGTTCACATCGAGCTGACGCAAATGCGTCACTATTTCATCGCTCATCTCAAAGATAAAATCATTGACAGTGCGGCACTCCCTCAGCATTGACCCTCTGACGGTGCCCACTCCCTCAGCACTGACCCTCCAACAGTGTGGCGCTCCCTCAGCACTGAGCCTCTGACAGTGCGGCACTCCCTCAGCATTGACCCTCTGACAGTGCCCACTCCCTCAGCACTGACCCTCCAACAGTGTGGCGC
>NW_025213596.1:0-11450 GCF_004010195.1 Chiloscyllium plagiosum | reverse complement strand
GCACTCCCTCAGCACTGACCCTCTGACAGTGCGGCACTCCCTCAGCACTGACCCTCTGACAGTGCGGCGCTCCCTCAGCACTGACCCTCTGACAGTACAGCACTCCCTCAGCACTGACCCTCTGACAGTACAGCACTCCCTCAGCACTGACCCTCTGACAGTGCGGCACTCCCTCAGTGTTATTGTGGTGTGATTTCCAGTTTGGACTCGGTGGTAAGCTCTCTCGTATGGTGACAGTTTTCCTGTTGAATGTCTCGATGATGTTTTGGTGCACCTGCTGTATTCGGTCTTATAGGAGCAGACTGGAGCATCGTGATGATGTCTCTACACTCATGACGTTTCCACGACCCAGGCTAACAGTTGTGGGTGTAACATGGGTTCAAATCCCACAGCCACCAGTGAGTTTTATTTCCGCTGGTCTCAATGATGGTAACCATGAAACTATCTCTAATTGTCACAAGATCCCGACCAAATTTACTGAGGCCCCTGAGAAAGAGAAATCTGTCATCCTCACTTTGACTGGTCCATACATGACTCCAGACCCAAGGAATGTGGGTGACTGTTAATGTCCCTCAGATAGGGCAATTAGGCCAAGGGCAATTGGAGATGGGTCCCATGCTGGTGAGGTCAACGTGCCAGGAAAGAAAAAAAAGTAAAAACATAACTCATAGGAGGGACGTTGAAATGAGAAAGGTGATGGAGGAAAGCTGCCTGAGATGTTGCCTGCTCTCAAGGCAGTTTCTCTGAGATTCAGGGGCAAGTTTTCCAGATTGTCACTCTAACAGAATGTGCATAAAGCTCAGATGGCATTCAGACACGGAAGGTCATTGAGCAGCTGTAAAAGGAAAGAACTGAAGACAAATCCAATCTGCAGAAATAAACATACAGCTGGTTCTGCTCTAACACGCGAAACGGCGATAACACGATTGAGCAATTTAAACCCATCATTTGCAGAATGCGAACTTTCCTCACCTGCATTGGCTATAACATATTAGTTAAATGGTGTGGCTATTGTGTGATTTTCTTATAACGCAAGTTCGCCTGAGAATGAAACTGTTGGGTTAGATGAGAACTGACTGTCCTGGACAATCAGACTCAGTGGGGAAAAGGGCCTTTTCTGTGCTGGATGATTCCAACTCACATTCGGGATTCGAAACGAGGAGATAGCAAATGCACAGGCTCTGATGTCCCAATGTTCCCAAATTGTGGAAGAGTAGATTTAAATGTAGCACAGCTCCTGAAAACAGGGAGGGAGGGAGTGAACCAGGAAGCTGAGCCAGTGTGTCTGATATCAGAGATCAGTCACACATTGACATCAAACAGGCAGCATGAACCCGAGATGTCATTGTCTCATTACACACTGTCAATGTCGGATTGACAAAAGAGCCATCAGGTTTTTGAGAGTGTAACCAATAGGTGTTTCGATTTCCAAACACATGAAGGATCCTGTGAGCAGGGGATTGGTTAACAGAATGATGAATTCCTGAGCCAGCTATCTGTGACCCTTGGGGAGCTGTCAGGGTCAGATGTTGGGGCGTCTCAGTCTTTGACAATCCTCATTCCGAAGCCGAGTGTATTGTACAGAGATTTGCTGATGGCACAGAGCACAGAGCTGTGAGGAGATTGCACTGTCATGGCACCCACACATGAGATTATTCACATAGTCTGTAGGAACAGAAAAACAGGATATACATTCACAAGGGTGTCAAACTTGTGAACATTGGTGTGCAAAGGGATTTGGGTGAACTCATACTTGAAATGCAAGGTTCACATGTGGGAAAGGCAAAGGGATGTTGTTCATTAATACAAGGGAATTGGAGTATAGGATTAAAGAATATTTTGCTGCAATTTTACACAGATTGGGGGTCTGCATCTGGAATGGTGTGTGTGGTTTTGGTTGTGTATTTAATAAAAGATATTCTTGTAATGGGGCCACACCAAAGGTTTCGTTAATTTGATCCCTGGGTGAGAGACTCAATAAATGAAGTCAACAATTTCTGGAGTTTTGATGATAATCAAAGTAAAAGAGACGAGATGTTGAAGGGGTTTGTCAGGGTAGACAGTGAGATCCTGTGGTGACTAAAACTCTGGGAGCATACACCCTCTCAGCACAACAGGAGCATCATTTCGGCTCGGGATCGGGAGAAATTCCTTCATAAAGAGGCTGTGAACCTTTAGAATTCTTCACCTGAGAGCTTTGCTCATTGTTGGAAATGTACGTTGAGATCAATAAATTTTTTTTTAGGGATTCAGGGGAAATGGGGAAAGGGCAGGAGATAGACTGGGACAGGGAACCAGGATCAAGTTGAATGTTAGCCAGGTAGGCTTTTCCTGCTCTGATTGGTTCAGTTTGAGAAGGACCAGATCCCAGTCTGGGTACACTTGTGACTCCAGTCCCATTCCAACATGGCTGACTCCTCTCTCACTACCCAGGGTCGCTATTTCAATCATCCTGGTGAGAGATGGAGCAGGTGGGAATCAAATCCAGGCCTCCTGGCTCAGAGATAGGGACATTAGCAATGCACCACCAGAACCCACACCACCCAGTGTCAAGGAGATGATGGATGGGGAGAGAATCCTGGTCTTGCTGGTGACATGGGCTGGGTCTAATGGGAAGGAAATGTGAAGTGAAAGGATATTAGAGCAGGGGATTATGTGGAGGGTCAAACTGTCGATCCCTTCCTTCATACAAGCAATACCTCAACCCAATCCCAGATCAGTCTATGCCTGACTCAGCAATATTGTCACAGTAACACACAAAGTAAGCCATACAGTCAGTGATCCCATTGGAAGGTTCCCCTGCTACATGGTGAGTTCCTGGAAGCTGTGTCTCAGTGGTAGTGAGCACAGGGTGGTGACGACAGATAGAGAGAGTCTCTCGTTATCGTGAGCTCACCCCAGGGTGGGTGGCAGTGAAGTAAGACCCACCACCCAAACCACAGCAACATCCATCGTCACCCTCCCTCCCAGTGCTCCTTATCTCGGTCAACCAGCCAGCCAAGAGGCCAATCAGCTGGCTCAGCACAGGAACTTCTTCTGAGGGCAAAAGTATGTAAATAAAGCCAGTGCAAGAGGGAGCGAGACTGTGAGCGAGAGAGAGAGAGAGAAAGTGAGAGAGAGGGAGTCAGCAAGAGAGAGACAGAGAGAGCAAGAGAAGTAGAGCAAGCAAGAGAGAGCGAACGAGCAGAGGGAGGGAAAGAGACAGGGTAAGTGAGAGAAAGAGAGAGAAAGCAAGAGAAAGACGTCAAGCAGAGTGGAGGAACATGCTCTTGACGGTGTGATGTCTTTAACAGGAGAAGCTGAACACAGAAACAACACATTGATTGAAGAGGGTGACTTTCCTGTCAGCACTGAGGTAGGATCTGTGCAATAATCTCCTCACAAAATGTCAGTCCCTACTTTCTCTTGCGTCTTTCATGATTTCTGTGTTTTCCAAGCTCTACCATTGCCCTGTGGAGGATGAGCCAGCGTGGTCTATCAGTCACTCTGAGTGAGCCCTGAGTGTGATGCTGAGGCAGTGTGACACTGCCAGAGACACTATGCTTTTAGACAAAACATTAACGTTAAGCCAAGGCCTGATCCTCCCCCTCTGGGGTTGATTAAGATCCTCCAGCCACCATATTTGGGAAATATTCCCTATATTTCTCCTGAGTCCCTGAGCTCTCATGTTTAAGATGTTGTCCTCTCTATTCTGAACCCCCACAGCAGCGGAAAACTCTTTCCCCAATTATCCTGTCACTTCCTTTAAAACCCATCACCAAATCATCCCTTCACTGAATATATTTGAGTGAATACAAGATTACTTGGTGCATTTTCTCCTCAGAATTGATCACTTGCTAACACTCTGGTGAAGCTCCACTGTTTCTCTGAGACTACAACCTCACACAATTCCTCCGGATACGGTTGAGCAAGGGATTCAGAGCTGACGCTGTAAACCCCCCTCGAAACCCCCAGATTCCGGTTTATATCCCATTCCCTGGTTTATATCCCATTCCCCGGTTTATATCCCAGATCCTGGTCTATATCCCAGTCCCCAGTTTATATCCCAGTCCCCGGTTTATATCCCAGTCCCCAGTTTATATTGGAAATCCTGGTTTATATCCCAGTCCCTGGTTTATATCCCAGATCCCAGTTTATATTCCAGTCCCTGGTTTATATCCCAGTCCCCAGTTTATATCCCAGATCCTAGTTTATATCCCAGTCCCCGGTTTATATCCCAGTCGCTGGTTCATATCCCAGATCCTGGTTTATATCTCAGTCCCTGGTTTATATCCCAGTTGCTGGTTCATATCCCAGATCCTGGTTTATATCCCAGTCCCCGGTTTATATTCCAGTCCCTGGTTTATATCCCAGTCCCTGGTTTATATCCCAGTCCCCGGTTTATATTCCAGTCCCTGGTTTATATCTCAGTCCCTGGTTTATATCCCAGTTGCTGGTTCATATCCCAGATCCTGGTTTATATTCCAGTCCCTGGTTTATATCCCAGTTGCTGGTTCATATCCCAGATCCTGGTTTATATCTCAGTCCCTGGTTTATATCTCAGTCCCTGGTTCATATCCCAGATCCCAGTTTATATTCCAGTCCCCAGTTTATATCCCAGTCCCCAGTTTATATCCCAGATCCTAGTTTATATCCCAGTCCCCGGTTTATATCCCAGTCGCTGGTTCATATCCCAGATCCTGGTTTATATCTCAGTCCCTGGTTTATATCTCAGTCCCTGGTTCATATCCCAGATCCTGGTTTATATCTCAGTCCCTGGTTTATATCTCAGTCCCTGGTTTATATCCCAGTTGCTGGTTCATATCCCAGATCCTGGTTTATATCTCAGTCCCTGGTTTATATCTCAGTCCCTGGTTCATATCCCAGATCCTGGTTTATATCTCAGTCCCTGGTTTATATCTCAGTCCCTGGTTTATATCCCAGATCCTGGTTTATATCCCAGTCCCTGGTTTATATCCCAGTCCCTGGTTTATACCTCAGTCCCTGGTTTATATCCCAGTCCCTGGTTCATATCCCAGATCCTGGTTTATATCTCAGTCCCTGGTTTATATCTCAGTCCCTGGTTTATATCCCAGAACCTGGTTTATATCCCAGTCCCTGGTTTATATCTCAGTCCCTGGTTTATATCCCAGTCCCTGGTTCATATCCCAGATCCTGGTTTATATCCCAGATCCTGGTTCATATCCCAGTCCCTGGTTCATATCCCAGATCCTGGTTTATATCTCAGTCCCTGGTTCATATCCCAGATCCTGGTTTATATCTCAGTCCCTGGTTCATATCCCAGTCCCTGGTTTATATCCCAGTTGCTGGTTCATATCCCAGATCCTGGTTTATATCCCAGATCCTGGTTTATATCCCAGTCCCTGGTTTATATCGCAGTCCCTGGTTTATATCCCAGTCCCTGGTTCATATCCCAGATCCTGGTTTATATCCCAGTCCCTGGTTTATATCTCAGTCCCTGGTTTATATCCCAGTCCCTGGTTTATATCCCAGTTGCTGGTTCATATCCCAGATCCTGGTTTATATCCCAGATCCTGGTTCATATCCCAGTCCCTGGTTCATATCCCAGATCCTGGTTTATATCCCAGTCCCTGGTTTATATCTCAGTCCCTGGTTCATATCCCAGATCCTGGTTTATATCCCAGTCCCTGGTTTATATCCCAGTCCCTGGTTTATATCCCAGATCCCGGTTTATATCCCAGTACCCGTTATTGAGAACAACATTCCATTCACCTTTCCCAATATTTTTTTGTGCCTGGCCCTTACAGTTTATTTCTCTGTAAACGTGGATCATGATATCTCACTGTTCCTTAGTTTCTCGTTATTTAAACAATATTCCAATTGCGTTCTTTAGGTCCGCAGTGGCAGCTTCACAAGGCCCTGTGTTGAAATCCCCGCAGCTCCATCCCTGGTGATTGCTGTCCTTTCCCTCTGTCTGATGAAAGTCCGTACTGTTTACTAAAATCCCCTTTCCTGTGTTTGCTGGGAATGTCTCGACAGCTCTCTGTGATTTTAGGTTCGGGTCTGCACGATTAACCTGAACAATTTGTGTCCTCAGCAAGCACAGATATAGTTACAGAAGTCATGAACAAGTTGAAAAGGTGAAGATATCACCGTGTGTGTGTTTGTGTGATGAAACCCTTTGTGCCTTTCAGGTCTGGTTCAATATTGGATTCCGTCCAGCCCTGTTACAGCACCCTCAGGGTTATCTGGTCATGATCTTAGGTTCTCATCACTAGAATGGTGATGTCCACACCTCAGGACAAGGGCTGCATAGACATGAGCTGATAGTTGCCTTTGTGTCTGGGGTGCCAATCTCATTGGGGTAGAAAGCCCGACAGCGCAGAAGGGCTCACTTGGTCCTATTTGTGTTGGTGGTTTTTAAAAAGACTACTCTTTTCTCCCAAGCGTTGCCCTGTCCCCTCAACCTTCTCAAGCATTCAGTTGAAGTCTGTGTAACATATAAATCACCCAGGAACGATTAGAGCAGTGTTATCCAACCCTGGTTTGATATCAGTGTAAAAAATCAAAAACAGTGAAATGAAGGAGATTTGTGAAACTGTCTTATCCAAGAGAATTCCTGATGTTGGAGCTTGATCGCATTCCTGATGAAGGGCTTTTGCCCGAAACGTTGATTTTCCTGCCCCTCGGATCCTGCCTGACCTGCTGCGCTTTTCCAGCACCACAATCCCGACTCTGATCTCCAGCATCTACAGCCCTCACTTTCTCCTTATCTAAGTGAATGTCTGTCTACTTGCATCCAGAGTCAGACTGTGACCCACCATGTGAATACTATTTCACAGACTGGGGAACAGACTGAGCATTGACACAAATCCATCTCCCTCTTATAGCTTGAGTGGTAATGTATACAAACAGAGTTCCTCTTTAAAGTTTAACACTGAGATCATACCCAAACTTTGTGTAAAACGCTAAATTAAAAGATACAAAAGAAAATTATATCAAGCTTTTGCAAATGAGATGCAAAGTGTTGAATGTGGGATAATGTTAATCAGGTTACAGAGCACCCATGAATGTTATCGTTCCCATATATAAATTCATATTTAATGTTTTTCTTTCAAACAAAGCGATGTTCACTCGATTCAAGGAGTTTCAGTTCTCTTTTCCAAGAAAAAAACTCAACTGCTGTTGAACTAAAAATTGTTAAATTGTCTTCCGCAGATGGAGAGAGAGAGAGTGTGAGAGAGAGAGAGAGACGGAGAGAGAGAGAGACCAGCCAATTGAGAGGCTGAGTGTCCCTCCTTTCCGGTCTGAACCCCAACCTCCAAAGTGACAGAACGAGCTCAAACTTCAGAGCAGAAACACGGACCTTGAACGGCCAGGAGATGCAGACACAGCTCAGAGACTTGACCCGTGGGGCCTGACTCACACAGAAAGACAGAAAACACCCAAGTGAGTATGTCTGATTGTTGCTTAAAACAGAGCCTTACAGTGATTGACAATCTCACTGGATTGTAAGTGAAGCCGACACATACCTGGCAGGTGAGGAGATGTTGTGGTTATTCTGATGGCAGAGAGGTTGTGTGGTGACACCCATGCTGGGTTTGGATGGTGGAAGAAAGTGGAAACCGTTTTCAGTAGCAGGATTGCTAACCAGTGGGACAAAAATGGATCAGAACCAGCAAAAGAACCACAGAGAGAGGAGATGAGGAAGGCTTTAACTCAGTGAGCTGTGACAAATTGGAACATGCAGCCCAGGGGCGAGAGTGGCCAGAAACACGACGATGTGAACGTTCCTGGTTAAAAGCATAACAAAAACTGATTTTTGTTGTGACAAGAAACCATGTCATTATTGGGAATGTTTTATGGTTTGTTCAAAAATGCAAATACTTTACAGAGCCAATTCAGATAGCTGCAATTATTCCCCTTGAAACAAGTAAAAACATCAGTTCACCCTTTCTTTTTTATCTTTAATTTTCATTAGAATCACAGGCCAATGCTTTCTTATACATTCACAAAAGAAACGTCAGTATCTGAGTGTAGTTGGGGTGTGAAATACAGTCCTCTGTATCTGAGTGTAGTTGGGGTGTGGAATACAGTCCTCAGTATCTGAGTGTAGTTGGGGTGTGGAATACAGTCCTCAGTATTTGAGTGTAGTTGGGCTGTGGAATACAGTCCTATCTGAGTGTAGTTGGGGTATGGATTACAGTCCTCAGTATCTGAGTGTAGTTGGGGTATGGATTACAGTCCTCAGTATCTGAGTGTAGTTGGGGTATGGATTACAGTCCTCAGTATCTGAGTGTAGTTGGGGTATGGATTACAGTCCTCAGTATCTGAGTGTAGTTGGGGTATGGATTACAGTCCTCAGTATCTGAGTGTAGTTGGGGTATGGATTACAGTCCTCAGTATCTGAGTGTAGTTGGGGTATGGATTACAGTCCTCAGTATCTGAGTGTAGTTGGGGTATGGATTACAGTCCTCAGTATCTGAGTGTAGTTGGGGTATGGATTACAGTCCTCAGTATCTGAGTGTAGTTGGGGTATGGATTACAGTCCTCAGTATCTGAGTGTAGTTGGGGTATGGATTACAGTCCTCAGTATCTGAGTGTAGTTGGGGTATGGATTACAGTCCTCAGTATCTGAGTGTAGTTGGGGTGTGGAATACAGTCCTCAGTATCTGAGTGTAGTTGGGGTATGGATTACAGTCCTCAGTATCTGAGTGTAGTTGGGGTATGGATTACAGTCCTCAGTATCTGAGTGTAGTTGGGGTATGGATTACAGTCCTCAGTATCTGAGTGTAGTTGGGGTATGGATTACAGTCCTCAGTATCTGAGTGTAGTTGGGGTATGGATTACAGTCCTCAGTATCTGAGTGTAGTTGGGGTATGGATTACAGTCCTCAGTATCTGAGTGTAGTTGGGGTATGGATTACAGTCCTCAGTATCTGAGTGTAGTTGGGGTATGGATTACAGTCCTCAGTATCTGAGTGTAGTTGGGGTATGGATTACAGTCCTCAGTATCTGAGTGTAGTTGGGGTATGGATTACAGTCCTCAGTATCTGAGTGTAGTTGGGGTATGGATTACAGTCCTCAGTATCTGAGTGTAGTTGGGGTATGGATTACAGTCCTCAGTATCTGAGTGTAGTTGGGGTATGGATTACAGTCCTCAGTATCTGAGTGTAGTTGGGGTATGGATTACAGTCCTCAGTATCTGAGTGTAGTTGGGGTATGGATTACAGTCCTCAGTATCTGAGTGTAGTTGGGGTATGGATTACAGTCCTCAGTATCTGAGTGTAGTTGGGGTGTGGAATACAGTCCTCAGTATCTGAGTGTAGTTGGGGTATGGATTACAGTCCTCAGTATCTGAGTGTAGTTGGGGTATGGATTACAGTCCTCAGTATCTGAGTGTAGTTGGGGTATGGATTACAGTCCTCAGTATCTGAGTGTAGTTGGGGTATGGATTACAGTCCTCAGTATCTGAGTGTAGTTGGGGTATGGATTACAGTCCTCAGTATCTGAGTGTAGTTGGGGTATGGATTACAGTCCTCAGTATCTGAGTGTAGTTGGGGTATGGATTACAGTCCTCAGTATCTGAGTGTAGTTGGGGTATGGATTACAGTCCTCAGTATCTGAGTGTAGTTGGGGTATGGATTACAGTCCTCAGTATCTGAGTGTAGTTGGGGTATGGATTACAGTCCTCAGTATCTGAGTGTAGTTGGGGTATGGATTACAGTCCTCAGTATCTGAGTGTAGTTGGGGTATGGATTACAGTCCTCAGTATCTGAGTGTAGTTGGGGTATGGATTACAGTCCTCAGTATCTGAGTGTAGTTGGGGTATGGATTACAGTCCTCAGTATCTGAGTGTAGTTGGGGTATGGATTACAGTCCTCAGTATCTGAGTGTAGTTGGGGTATGGATTACAGTCCTCAGTATCTGAGTGTAGTTGGGGTGTGGAATACAGTCCTCAGTATCTGAGTGTAGTTGGGGTATGGATTACAGTCCTCAGTATCTGAGTGTAGTTGGGGTATGGATTACAGTCCTCAGTATCTGAGTGTAGTTGGGGTATGGATTACAGTCCTCAGTATCTGAGTGTAGTTGGGGTATGGATTACAGTCCTCAGTATCTGAGTGTAGTTGGGGTATGGATTACAGTCCTCAGTATCTGAGTGTAGTTGGGGTATGGATTACAGTCCTCAGTATCTGAGTGTAGTTGGGGTATGGATTACAGTCCTCAGTATCTGAGTGTAGTTGGGGTATGGATTACAGTCCTCAGTATCTGAGTGTAGTTGGGGTGTGGAATACAGTCCTGAGTATCTGAGTGTAGTTGGGGTGTGGAATACAGTCCTGAGTATCTGAGTGTAGTTGGGGTGTGGAATACAGTCCTGAGTATCTGAGTGTAGTTGGGGTGTGGAATACAGTCCTGAGTATCTGAGTGTAGTTGGGGTGTGGAATATAGTCCTCAGTATCTGAGTGTAGTTGGGGTGTGGTATACAGTCCTCAGTATTTGAGTGTAGTTGGGGTGTGAAATACAGTCCTCAGTATCTGAGTGTAGTTGGGGTGTGGAATACAGTCCTCAGTACCTGAGTGTAGTTGGGGTGTGGAATACAGTCCTCAGTATCTGAGTGTAGTTGGGGAGTGGAACACAGTCCTCAGTATTTGAGTGTAGTTGGGGTGTGGAATACAGTCTTCAGTATCTGAGGGTATTTGGGGTGTGAAATACAGTCCTCAGTATCTGAGTGTAGTTGGGGTGTGGAATACAGTCTTCAGTATCTGAGGGTATTTGGGGTGTGAAATACAGTCCTCAGTATCTGAGTGTAGTTGGGGTGTGAAATACAGTCCTCAGTATCTGAGTGTAGTTGGGGTGTGGAATACAGTAATCAGTATCTGAATGTAGTTGGGGTGTGGAATACAGTCCTCAGTATCTGAGCGTAATTGGGTTGTGGAATACAGTCCTCAGTATCTGAGTGTAGTTGGGGAGTGGAATACAGTCCTCAGTATCTGAGTGTAGTTGGGGTGTGGAATACAGTCCTCAGTATTTGAATGTAGTTGGGGTGTGGAATACAGTCCTCAGTACCTGACTGTAGTTGGGGTGTGGAATACAGTCCTCAGTATCTGAGTGTAGTTGTGGAGTGGAATACAGTCTTCAGTATCTGAGGGTATTTGGGGTGTGAAATACAGTCCTCAGTATCTGAGTGTAGTTGGGGTGTGGAATACAGTCCTCAGTATGTGAGTGTAGTTGGGGTGTGGAATATAGTCCTCAGTATCTGAGTGTAGTTGGGGTGTGGAGTACAGTCCTCAGTACCTGAGTGTAGATGGGGTGTGGAGTACAGTCCTCAGTATTTGAGCGTAATTGGGGTGTGGAATACAGTCCTCAGTATCTGAGTGTAGTTGGGGTGTGGAATACAGTCCTCAGTACTTGAGTGTAGTTGGGGTGTGGAATACAGTCCTCAGTATTTGAGCGTAATTGGGGTGTGGAATACAGTCCTCAGTATCTGAG
>NW_025213595.1:32769-34340 GCF_004010195.1 Chiloscyllium plagiosum | reverse complement strand
TAATTGACCATTTGGCCTGGCTTGATCAGGGTTCCCACTTTGATGCGCACGTAGCTTAATCAGACCTGTCAATGAGTTTCTGTTCCTCTGCAAATTTTTGCCATTTTATTGCTGCTTACTTGATTAAGGACATGTGGTGAGTTTGTAATTTTAATACCAATTTCTGGATAAAGACAGCTTGTTTGCAGCAATAAGGGTATAGCCTGAGAGAGCTCTTAGGGGTAAGAGCTCACGCCACTAGTCTGCTAATAGTTTTAGAACATTAACTCAAGCCTGGCTTGTAGGTATCTATGTTATAGCGTAACATTGATGCCATTGGTAAATAAAGGTAATAATTTAAAATAAACTGTCTGTAAGAGTTTTATATTCCAGACTACCACAGACGATCTCCGGGACGAAGCAAGAGAGGCTTACAGGTCGAGTCCATCAGGGATTGCCTGAGCCATCTCGAATAAGTGCTTTAACATCTAACTTGCTGTGATCTCCAGCATTTGTTGTTTTCAGTACAGAATCCAGCATCTGCAGTAATTTGCTCTGTAATATTTAACAGTATTAAGATCAGGGAGTTCATCCCACTTCCACCATCCAACAGAGGTTCGCCAGACCTATGCCGTGGAATCTGAGACACAGCTTCAAATGCCGCCACTGTAAAATTCCCAAGGCAGTAAAACAATGCAAGACTCATCTTAATATATATTTATACATAAGTCGCTTAATCTATAAATTTAGCTTCTATATACAGTACAATTTATCAATTAACGCACATAGGTATTAAATATTTTAATTCAATAAATTAGCTATATATTGAGTTCCATTGGTCATCTTGTAATCATTTTATTCAGGCATTAGGTTCTTTCAGCATAACAATTCACGAGATCAGAAATGGGGGTGTTCACCAATGATTGTGCAATGTTCAGCACCAACTCCTCAGTTCTGAAGCAGTCCATGTGCAAAAGCAACAAGGTCTGGACAATATCCAGGCTTGGGCTGACAAGTAACAAGTAGCATTCGCACCACACAAATGCCAAACAATGACCATCTCCAATAATAGACAATCTAACCTTCCAGGCTTGCCATTCAATAGTGTTACCACACTGAATCCTCCACGATCAACACTCTGGGGGTTACCATTGACCAGAAACTTAATTGCACTCAGCATGGCTTTGTGCGTGGGAAATCATGTCTCACAAACTTGATTGAGTTTTTTTGAAAAAGTAACAAAGATTGATGAGGGCAGACTGGTAGATGTGATCTATATGGACTTCAGTAAGGCGTTCGACAAGGTTCCCCATGGGAGACTGATTAGCAAGGTTAGATCTCACGGAATACAGAGAGAACTATCCATTTGGATACAGAACTGGCTCAAAGGTAGAAGACAGAAGGTGGTGGTGGAGGGTTGTTTTTCAGACTGGAGGCCTGTGACCAGTGGAATGCCACGCGGATCGGTGCTGGGTCCTCTACTTTTTGTCATTTACACAAAAGATTTGGATACGAGCATAAGAGTTCGTAAGTTTGGAGATGACACCAAAATTGGAGGTGTAGTGGACAGCGAAGAGGGTTACCTCAGATTA
>NW_025213595.1:21494-26561 GCF_004010195.1 Chiloscyllium plagiosum | reverse complement strand
TCGATTTACCATTAAACAAGCCTCTCGGATTGTGAATCATTAGTATATATTTGTGAAAGAGTAACTGTGTATATGAACGAGCGAGTGTGGATTTGATGGGTCTGTGAGTGATTGAATGAGAGTTGGTGGCTGAGATAGTTTGAGTGAGAGGTTGTGTTCGAGTGTGAGATTCTGAGAGTTCATAACGCTCTACTGTGTGTGTGACTGAACATGTGTGACTGCATGACAGTGTATCTGTGTGTTTGAGCTATGTATGAGTTTGTGATAGTCACTGTTGAGGCAGCTTTACTCTGTAATCGAACACAGAGGTTCCCCTAATACTAAAGTGTTTGTGGACATATCTGTACATTGTATGTAACCCTATTATTCCCAGAACCTGGGAGGTTTAGCTAGAGAATGTGCAAAGGGAAACATACTCTGCCTCTAAGCCAGTGACATAACTGTGCCACGTGTGTTTGATAGGGACAGTGTGAGGATAGGTGTTGACTTAGTCATTGTCTAACTTCATGGTGAACATGGTCTGGGAGTTAGAAAAGCTGAAGTGTAGAGACAGCTTTCTCTGAACTTAACCCCATTCACTACCTAAATACAATCTGAAAGAACTGCAGATGCTGTCAATCAGAACAAAGAACAAGAGTCACTGAAAAACCTCAGCAGGTCTGGCAGCATCTGTGAAGACAAATCAGAGTTAAAGTTTCATGTTTGCTTCAGATAAAGGGTGACCGGATACGAAGTGTCTGGTTTCTTTGCACAGATGCTACCAAAACTGCTGAGCCTTTATCAGCAATTTCTGTTATTTTGCCTATTCTCTCCCTGCTCTACGAATTGATCCCCTCAATTAGCTTAGATACTTAGTTCTGCTGCACATCAGTTCGCTGACAACACATGGAATTTCAGTCTTGAGTAAATGAATATATAATCCCAGCGGTGTGAAATACCCCTGCCCTATCACTGTATATTTCGCTGACTAATGCACCGAACATACACATGTCTGATCACTATGGGCAATTTAGCATGGCCAATATTGCCGAACCTGCACATGTCGATGTAAACCAGACCATCCGAAGGAACCCCACGCAAACACGGGGAGAACTTTAAAACTCAATATGCAGTCGCCTGGAATCAAACACGAGTCCCTGGAACTCTGAGGCAGCAATGCTAACCAATGAGTCACCGTGCCACCCAAACAGTTAGGGTAAAAATTGGGACTGAGAATACAAAAAGCTGTAGTTTAATTTCTGCTACATTCAGTTTCCCCAAAAATAAAGTTTTATTGAGTACACCAGTTCAATAAGACATTTCACTACCACCTTCTAAAGGGTTGATGGGAACGAGGGATAAATGCTGTGTCCAGCCAGTGATGCTCACATTCAATGAACAAACGAAAACATCATTCCTTTGTCTTGCTCATACCTTGCTGCACCTGCAGATTAACTCAATGTTTTTGATATCCCAGGACACACAGATTCCTCTCTACGTCAGAGTCATATAACATCTCCCCATTTAAACTAAAGTCTCTGTCGATTCTCTCTGACAAACATTACACTCTCCACTTTATATTGTAACGGACAATGCTTTGCCCATTCACTTACCATCGCTACATTGATCTATGTGACAGCAGCTTACTTCCACTTCACAATTTATTTTAAAATAGTTCCACCAATAATATACTCAAGTTTTAAATCAAGACTGACTTGAACGGATGCCTGTTGGAAATCCCAAAATCTTCCTGTCACTCTCTGTCCCTTATTCAGTGTGTCTGCCTGTTTCGCTCTGCTCGCCCAGAATATTTGTGAATTGCCACATTCATCCATTAAACTTTTGGAGATGCTTCATGGTGTCCATATCTCCTGTAAGATGACAGTAAAAATTCCTCACGTCCCTCGGCTTATGCCCTGGTCGCAATTGCCAAACCGTCCAAATATTTGGTGACGCCATCACTTAAACTCTCCCGATTCGTGTCCAAGCATGTGGACAACGATGTTGAATCACTTAATAAAATCCAACGTAAAGGAGTACTTGGCTGAAAACAAATACTGTTCTACTAGGGGACTGTAGTCAAAATAACATCTGGCTTTCCAAACATCAAAGCTTCATTAAACAATCCCGGATGTCAGATAAACAGGACATTCACACACCTGGGTCAGAATCAAGACTCAATCCCCCCGACACCGAAAGGTTCCTTATCAAACAATACACGGTACTGGAATCAAATGCAGTTTTTGTGAGCAGGACATAGCACATGGGTTGAGGAAAATTGTCCATGGGGATGCTACGATTCAGGAATCTAATTGGAAATCCAACCTGTATTTTCGTTTAAAATGGGAACCCTCTTGGATAACAATCGAGAATTGCTCTGTGTGTGTGTGTGTTTGTCTGTGTGTGTGTGCACGCGTGTGTGTGTGCGCGCACGTATGCGCGTGTGTTTCTGTGGTGATAGTTGAGAGTTTGTTAAATTTCTATCACGTCTCAGATTTTACATATCTTCAAAATGTTTGATTAGGCATCATCGACTGAACATTACTTTGTATTTAATCCTGTGTTGTCAATTGATCTCACAACTTCCTATATACTTTTTTCAAGGCTTCATCCGTTGTCACATCTTATATTTGCTAGTCTCCTTTTCAGACTGACCTTCAGCCACTCAGTGACATCCCAGACTCTGCAACCAGGGAGGCAGCGTGCTACCTGGTGTCGCATCTGCACTGTCACAGACATCTGCCTGATGCCCGAACAATGCAATCCCCTTATCACTATTGCTCTCCCACTTCTTTTGTTTTCTGCATGAATTAAATTCAGAGAAGATTCATTTAAACTCGGAAGCAACAAATGTAACTTTTCGATTTGAAAATGGAGGGAGGCAGAAAACAGGGCCACTGCTGAAATTCTGTCCAAGCAACAATGTTCAATGTTTTCATCGTTCTGTGGTTCCTAACATTGATACATTTCCTCTACTATAGTATTGAAGTATTTCAGGGGGTGGGTGCTGCCTTGTTACGGAATGATGAAATGAGAAAAAACGACCTAGTTCTGCAAAAATATCTAGTTGCTTTCATTCAGAAAGTGGTTGCTGATTCCTCTCCTGGCGGCCAGAGGGGATCACTCTCCCTCACCGCACGGCCCTGGCACGAGTCACCTGTTGCCTCCTCTCGCTTCCTCGGTGTCAGAATTTCCCCGCTGGTTGCGGCCATCATTTTGTGAAGTCACTGTACAGCCACTTGCGCCTTTGCGTCATTCAGGACATTGTGAGAGTGTCAGGAATAATAGAATGAACAGGGACAGTAGCACAGTGTCTCAGAAAAAAATCTGCTGCTTGTTCAGTGACACTGGGAGGCCAACAGTTGGCGGTATTGTACCACTTTAAACAAAGAGAGACAGAGAAAGTCTGAAACAGTTATTCATCAAATTTTAATTAATTCATTTATTGATCAACTCACGTTAACACTTCTGTTAATATCGGATCTACACCCTCACACCCAGGCGCCTCTCACTTGTCTTGGGTAGTTCTTGTGCAGGTGGCCCTATTACCATACACCCAGAAGAACGTAAAGTCTCACACTTGCTCATTGCTACGATGAATATTTGAATCATAAGCATTCATATTACCTGTGTGGAATTTCAATAATCCCGTGCATTGCTGAAACTTTAGGACAATGGGCTTATAGCCGAGAAATGGGGTTTGTGTATGTGGATCTTCATTGTCTGCCAGGGCCGTTCGTTAACATGTTTCCCTCTGAGCTATAAAGAACAAATGAACACAAGAAATAGCAGCATGAGTCTGGAATTCGGCTCCTCGAACCTGCTACGATATTTAATACAATCATGGCCAATCTCATCTATGAAGTGTTTTGAGAGGTGAGGAATGACATACATTAACGCTCAGATTGATCAGGTCCTCGATAATTCGCCCAAAATCGTAATAGATCCGTGCAGACGTCATTTCTCTGGCACTTTACTCACCCCTGGAACATCTGGATAACAAGGACACCTACATCAGACTTCTGTATATTGGCTTTAGCTCTGCCTTGAATCCCATCATGCCAACAAGACTCATCGACAGAGTCTGAGTCCTAGGACTCTTTCCTCACACTGAGAAGTGGATATTAACCTTCTGACCTGCAGATCACAATGAATGAGGGTAGTTGGTAACTCCTCCTCTACAATTATCCGCAATACAGGTGCCCTTCAAGGCTGTGTACTCAGCCCACTTCAACACTTATTACCCTCCCATGACTGTACCGCCAAATTCAGCTCCAACTCCATTTACAGATTTATTAATGACACCATCTTAGTGGGTAGGTCTCTAACAACAGTGATACAGTATACAGGAAATAGAGCTCAGTGACATGGTGTAAAGACAATCTTTCCCTCAATGTCAGCAAAACAAGGGAACTGGCCATTGACTTCAGGAATTCGACCCAAGGACAGACACTGGTCTCTGTCGTTGGTGCTGAGTTGGAGGAGATGGACAGCCCCAGGTTCCGAGGAATACATATTACAAACAATCATTCTATCCATGTCAAATCTACAGCCAAGAAAGCACATCAATGCATGAAGAAAATTTAGCATTTTGGCAATAACCCTGACCAATTTTTAAATTGCACTGCAGAAAACATTCTATCCAGACACTTCGTATGGTAATTGCTCTGCCCGTACTAAAATAAATTTCAGAGATGCATGTACCTCACCGAATCCATCACGCAAATCCCATTTTCTTCCATTAACTCAGTCGTGACTTCCCACTGCTTCAGGAATGCAGCCAAAACAATCAATGCACAATAGATTCTGCCCTTCAAGCCTGCACCACCATTCAATATGATCATGGCTGATCATCCTTAATCAGTATCCTGTTCCTTCCTTATCTCCATAACCCTTGATTCCACAATCCTTGAGAGCGCGATCCAACACTTTCTTAAATGAATCCAGAGACTGGGTCTCCACTAACCTCTGGGGCAGAGCATTCCACACACCCACCACACTCTGGGTGAAGATGTTTCTCCACATCTCTGTCCTAAATGGTCTACCCCGTATTTTTAAGCTGTGTCCTCTGGTTCGACACTCACCCAT
>NW_025213595.1:19083-21386 GCF_004010195.1 Chiloscyllium plagiosum | reverse complement strand
AATCCCTCTTGTTATGAACGCCGGCATGCTATTAGCCTTTTTCACGACCTGCTGTACCTGCAGGTAGTGAAGGCCCCTCCCACCACCGCAATGTTCTTTTCCAACCTCTTCCATTGGACAGAAGATGCAAATGTTTGAAAATACGCACCAATGGATTCAGGAACATATTCTTCCTTGCTGTTATTAAAATTATGAATGGACCAGTCGTATAAGAGTTGATCCTTCTCTGCACCTGCTCAAAAGCTGTGAAACTATATTAAAGTGATGTCCTTATGTAAGGTATGATTTGTACTGAAGATAATGCAACACAATATTCTTCACTGTTTCTCAGAATGTATGACTATCATAAAACAAGCAAAATCAATCTGCATACCATACGTTTGGGTCTGGTCTGCTCGATAACGCCTTCAACCTATGTCTCTTGTGGTCTGTGTAAAAAGACTTTCACTATCCATTACTTCCATGCCTCTCATAATTTCAAAAGGATCTATTTAGTCTCCCTCAGGCCTCGACGTTCATGTGAAAGAAATGATTTATTATATTGTCCCGCATCATATGCGATGGGAGGTGGCAGGACTGCAGAGTTTATGTCTGATCCGTGAGTGATGAAGTCAATTAGCCTTGTCTATCCGTTGCTTCTTATGGTATTTGGCATGCAACTATTTCTGTGTCGTAGCTTCACTAGGTTGACACCTTACGTTCAGATATACCCATTGTATGCACTCATAGCACATAGAACACAGAAAGGTACAGCACAGAACAGGCCCTTTAGCCCACGAGATTTAATCCTAACGTACGCAACCCTCAACTCACTGCTATCCATGTGCATGTCCAGCAGTCGCTCAAATGTCCCCAATGACTCTGCTTCCACCACCACAGCTGGCAACCGATTCCATGCATTCACAACTCTCTGCGTAAAGAACCGAACTCTGACGTCTCCTTCATACCTTACTCCTAATATCTTCAAACTATGACTTCTCATACCAGTGAATCCTGCCCTGGGGAAAAGTCTCTGTATGTTGATTCTCTCTATTCACACATTATTTTCTATACCTCGATCAGGTCTCCTCTCTTCCTCCTTCTCTCCAGAGAGAAAAGTCCGAGCTTACTCAAACTTTCTTCATAAGGCAAGCCATCAGTCCAGTCAGAATCCTGGTAAACCTTCTTTGCGTTTTCACCAAAGCTTCTTCATCTTTCCTATAGTAGGGCGGCCAGAACTGGACGCAATATTCCAAGTGTGGTTTCATTAGGGACTTGTACAGCTGCAGCAAATCCTCGCAGCTCTTAAACTCGATCCCCCATTAATGAAAGCTAAAACACCATGTGCTTTCTTAATAACCCTATCCACTTGGGTGGCAACTTTGGGGGATCTATGTACTTGCACACCCAGATCCCTCTTTTCCTCCACACTGCCAAGGATCCTATCTTAAAGCCTATATTCAGCATACGTGTTCCACCTTCCAAAATGCATCACTTCACGTTTATCCAGGTTGAACCCATCTGCCATTTCCTAGCCCAGCTCTGCATGCTATCTATGTTGCGCTGCAGCCTGCAGTCGCAGTCTATACTGTCGATGACACCTGCAACCTTACTGCCATCTGCAAATTTACTAACCCACGCTTCAACCTCCTCATCCAAGTCATTTATAAGAACTACAAAGAGCAGAGGCCCAAGAACAGAATCCTGCGGGATCCCATTCAACACTGACCGCCGGGGAGAATACTTTCCATCTACAACACACTCTCCCTTCTGTCAGCCAGCCAATTCTGAATCCAGATCGCCAAATCTCACTGTAACCCATACTTCCTGACTTTATGAATGAAACTCCTATACGCTTCATTTAACCAGGTTTGATCACTGGCTCCAAGTCATAACCATTCATCTGCTTCCCCTTCCCTTCCATTTCTTCGTTGTCATGTCTTTGGAATGTACTTTCTACAGAGCCTTGAAAAAGTTATACAGTGCATCTTGGAGGGTGTCAGTGATTTATACCATGCAGAAGGACTGGATGATACTTACAACAGTCTCTACCACAATGATTAAAAGGCAGAGCCTTTAGGTACAGCTGAAACAAAAATAGACCAGGTTTCTTCAGGATTAAAGCACCTATCACTGCCGAGAACAGAGAGAGCTCCTGAGCAGGTGATGACTTCTCTGTATCTTGTTCAGAGTACCAAGCTGTTTAGTTGCCTGAGAAACAATCACATCGTTGCTGGCAGCAGACCGCCTTTGTCATTGCTGAATTAGTGGCCAATCAACAATGAGCCCCTTGTTACAAACCAAAGTTGCATCTGTTTATAACT
>NW_025213595.1:16249-18453 GCF_004010195.1 Chiloscyllium plagiosum | reverse complement strand
GATCTGTTTGTTAGGTCGCTCTTTTCACATTTTAGTCCACAATTAAATTCAATTCTTTCAAAAAATGTTTTTTTTCATGTATTCGCCCTGAGAAAACTAAAATGCCATTTCAAAAACGCATTTTCTTGCAAAATGCATGATGCACATTTTTTTTTAAAAAAGTGCAGTCTATTTATTCTTTTTCCCTTCTTGAAATGTTATGCAACCTTCGCATTTCTTAAAGCTTTTACGTATTCACCATTTCTATTTTAGGACAATACATCTGAATTCACAATAGGTTTTCTAGTGATGTGTATAATAAAACGGTTACAGCAAACAACACCATTGAAGTATCTTACATTGTTAATTTGAAACTTTTAAAGAAGGCCAGTGGATTACAATCTATGTAATTTTGTATTTCATTGTTCTTTGTTGGGTGGTCCTCGAAGTGCTGAAGATCTAACAGCAATCCCAAAGTCCCCTTTCCTGTGGAAGAGGACATTTCCAATGATCGGTATTGATTCTAATAGAAATATCCTCCAGGTTCTCAATTCCTAATTCATCATCCTGGAACAAGAAAGGAGTTCGACCCAATTCAGAAGCATCAGCGGCCATTTTGAAAAGACTGGAAAACACAGGGATGGCCAACATAGGTTCACCGATTCAAATTGCTTTCATCCTTTCAACATTAACTTCGCACTCTGATAACTAAACCACCTTTTTCTTATTTCGTTCAAAAAGTTGTTAAAGGTGCAGCTGTCCAGCTAAAAGTATGGTCAAATTTCCTGTAAAGTCAAACAATCCAAAAATCTATTAATTTCTCATTTATTTTTAGGAAAGTCTCCTGGTATCACTTTTGCTATCTCCATCAACATCTGTGTGCTAATGTGAGCATGTCTGTGTGACTGCACGTGCACGTGTGTCTCTCTAAGTCGAGATGTGTGCTTCTATTTGTAGGAGTCTCTTCACATCTCTCTGTATATGTGATTGTGTCTGAGTATTTGTACGGATTTCCGTCTGTCACACACACACAGAGACAGGGACAAAACACACACACACACACACACACACACACACACATAGAGGTACAGACAGATTGGGGTTTAAACCCCATTACAATTGTTACAATCCTGAAGACAACAGAGAGCCCGTTGCACAGAGTACAGATACAGAGATACATAAACATGGAGACACACACTAATACACACAATGAGACACAAACACACTCACATAGGCACAGATAGTCAGACAGAGATAGATGGGTAGACACATACAGAATCACAGAGACAGAAACACACGATAATGCACACACACATTCAGAGAAGCACATGCATAAATTCAAACAGAATCAGTGTGCAGTAACTGACACTGTGCTGTGTCTAACCATCTGTAGCACAATCTGTGTCCATCAGCTCGTTCCCAGTTTTTACAGATGAAATGTTGATGAGAAAGTGGAACAGTCGGGTGAGGTCTCTCGGCATAATATCCGTGAAAAGGTGAATCTAGTCAAACGTTCATGGTCATTTGAGCAACTGACAGACTTGTACACCACATCTGTGTAATCACTGGATGTCCAGCTGCGAAATGGATTGATGATGATGGCAGGTAAATATGTTGTCCATAATTAAGTAGAATTAACTTGCAGTGCAGCTTGCTCAGCACCACAGTCACAAACACTCCTGAGTAGTACGTGGTAACCCAGAGGCAATGAGCCAAACACTTAATGAATCAGGGAGAAAGTGAGGGCTGCAGATGCTGGAGATCAGAGCTGAAAATGTGTTGCTGGAAAAGCGCAGCAGGTCAGGCAGCATCCAAGGAACAGGAGAATCGACGTTTCGGCCATAAGCTCTTCTTCAGGATTTCCTGATGTGTGAATTCTCCAAAGTCCGAGTCATGTTCCTCGGTCATGTTGTCAGGCATAGGCAGATGGCCCCGACCATGCCATTGACAACGACAGCAGGACTATGACTTCTGGGAGTGAAAAGGTTTACCATAAGTTTGTACCAAATTGTAATAGCGTGGTTGCTCCACTGATTGACTAATTGAAGAAGTGCAGGAAATTTCAGTGGACAGTAGAATGTCAGAAGGCATGTGCCAACCTGAAAGCTGTGTTAACCACTGCCCCAGTGTTAGCTCCGCCGAATTGCACAAAGCTAATCAAGATGGCTACTGATGTGAGTGATATGAGTGTTGGTGCTGTATTCTTACAAGATGACAATGAGAAG
>NW_025213595.1:12290-15884 GCF_004010195.1 Chiloscyllium plagiosum | reverse complement strand
TGCATGAACTTATCAGAGTCCTCTGAATGGCCTGTGTTTATTTCAGCGAGAATTACATCCCCTTTTTCCTGTTTCTGTGAGAGGAAACATTCTTCAATCCGACTCTTTGATATTCTGTTTGTTCACAAAGAAAGAATTTGTTCTGTCCAAATTCATAACATGCTCAGAAGTGCATCAATATATTGCGATGATTTAAAAAATAAAATATCTTAAACATAATGAAATTCATGATGAAAACACTAGACGCAATTCGATCTGTAAGGGGCAGGAATTCATTCATGCGAGGTGAAAGTGAGGACTGCAGATGCTGGAGATCAGAGTCAAGATTAGAGTAATACAGGAAAAGCAAAGCAGGTCAGGCAGCATCCGAGGAACAGGTTTAATCAACAATTTCGGGCAAAATACAGTCATCAGCAATGAGGCTGGGAGCGTCCAGCGTAGACAGGTAAATGGGAGGGAGTGGGGCTACGGACAAAGTAGCTGAGAGCACAATAGATGTATGGAGGTAGGGGTAAAGGTGATTGGTCGGAGTGGACGGTGGAGCGGATAGGCGGGAACTGGGATAAGTTGGTCGGAGGTGGCAATCAGGCAAATAGTAAAGCCACATTGATTCCCTGGGTTTGGAGGTTCCAGAGGCGGAAGATCAGGCGTTTTTTCTCAAGGCGTTGGTTGGTGAGTGAGTGGTGATAGAGACGTTCCTGGTCCTGCATGTGTCGGCAGTTTCGCAGGGGGAATTCAATTCTCCCTCCGCCAGTCGTTATTTTATATGATGCTCCTGACCCATCAAAACACAAATCTGAGTGAATGCACAAACAACCTCTCTCTATACATTTTACTCAGAATGATGTCAATAACAGGACGGATTAAAACAAAATGCAAACTGTGTTGAATGCTGGATGTAGGGAATCATGTTACTGTAGAGCCTTTACAACACTGACATCAGGCTTTCGGCCCATCATTCACACGCCAGTCTGCACTCCCACTTGAAACCTATCCAATTACCCAGATCCCTATCTGATTGAATACTGTCTGTGTGCAGTTTGCACATTCTCCCCGTGTCTGCGTGAGTTTCCTCCGGGTGCTCCAGTTTTCTCACACAGTCCAAAGATGCGCAGGTTAGCGTGGATTTGCAATGCTCAATAGTCATAAGCGTCCAGGTGAGTGTAGGTTAGGTTGGTTAGCCATGAGAAATGCGGGGTTACAGGAATAGCGTAGAGGGTAGTATTGGTGGGATGCATGATGTGCCAAATGGCCTGTTTCTGCACTGTAAGAATTTTATGACCCTATGCTCCATCCCATCTTTCTCTCTAGATGAAGTGAACTGTCACCTGATCAAATGTTTTGCTTTCAGCCCAAATGCAGTTGGTGATGATCACGACCTTGTTATTTGATACAGCGCTGAACAGGGTAATGTGAATGGTGCAGCGTATGTACAATGTCAGCTGGAAAGTTAGATTGGAAAATTAGGTCAGTTCTCCTTGGAGAATAGAAGTCTTAAACCAGGTTTACCCTTGCCACCGCAAGAGTTGAAAGACATTCACCTTCAACAACGACCTCACCTCGTTCCAACACCCCAAAGGATCGTTACATATCCAGTCGAGATTTTCATGCACATGCAACCACCTAATTTACCGTGTCTGTTGTTCTCGACGCGGTCTCCTTGACACTTGGGAGACAGGATGGGAAAACGCAGAGCGTTGCGGAGGACATCTCTGGAAAACAAACACCAAGCAATTCCACCGTGCTTGTGCTGACTACTTCATCTCCCCTTCCCACACCAAGTGCATGCAAGTTCTGGGCATCGCCCACCATCAAATACAAGCTACTCGATGAGTGGAAGAAGAATACCTCATCTTCCTCAATGGGGCCCTCCAAACACTCGGCATCAACGTTAACTTCATCAGTTTCCTCATTTCCCCTCGATATCCTCCCATCGCAGATTAAACCCTCCAACCCGGCACTGCCCTCTTGACTGTCCTACCTGTCTATCTTCCTTCACATGAATCAGCTCCACACTCCGCTCTGATCTATCGCCATCACCCCGCAGGCCCTCTTTTTTCTCTGATCCCCTCATTCTTACCTTCTTCAATTCATTGTCTCAACTCTTCTCAACTTGGCCTTTCTCCTCCTACTTCAAAGGTTCAACACCAAACTTGTCTCTGGGGAGACTGATTCGAGTCTATACGTCACAGCGTGGATTCAAGACAGAGACAACGAGAGACAAAACAACCTGCGTGAGGTAAAAACAAACATGGGCTGGATTCCATTCCCATTTTCCTGTTATTGTCCAGGCTGCAGAATTACGTTGTGTGTCTCCACAAACAAAATTGGTTCCTGGTGACATGGGTGAGTTTGCAGTTTCTGGTATCCGACTGTCCTCATCTCTGCACAATCGAAGTCTCAGCCTGTACTTTGGTAAAGTAAAACTGGTAGAGGATAATTGCGGTTCAGTAACTGCAGTCTGAAGACGGAACGCGCTGACAGGATTATTAAAACAGCTTGAGGTACCGAACATTTTACACTCGCCCCCTATCTCGGCCGTCAGTATGTCTAGTACTAATCGATTTAGTATCACTGTTTCGCTTACTGCCGTTAACTCAGTATTAATGAGCGTCAGAGGTTCCTCCGTCTCATTTGCTGGCAGTAATGCACTGTACGCGAGACCATTCATCAAGTTTATTGCCACCGTTGCCCCTGCTCAGAAGAGAATAGACCATCCAATATTCGCTCCCAGTGTAGCCCAGGGGTCTGCGAGTGTGTACACATTCCAATTTCGCGGGATGTCACTTCTTTTCGCCCGCTCCTGGTATTTGAGACGAACACTGTCGTGCCACTAGACAGTACCGCGGAGTAGCAACATCGCTTCCATCCCAGGCGTTGGTGGTGTCCTTTCTCTGCACAGACCCATAGTATACCCGCCATCATGGTCTGATTATTGATAAAGGATCAAGTAATGTGTAAAATCGTACCCCTTGAGTAGGTTGCGGAGCAACAGTCATTGTTCAAGAACAGCGTCGTATATCACTGGGAGAACCCCAAATGTGGTCACCCCTGATTTGTGCAAATGCAGGTTTATCCCTTGTCTTCCACTCTATTGAAGGATGTGGTTGGACGGGTGTCAGCATTGTGATTGCAGTTAGCCTTAAGGTCGGGTGGTGGCGCGAGATTTGCTCTAATTGCTCCCCCTGTCAGGGTCAGGGTAGTCGCTGCCCGTGGAAGCAGGCCGCTAGCAGTTCTTGCCAATCTCTCTGTCATTTGTTCGGCAGTCCATGACGGGCTGTGTGCAAACATATCCAACAATGGTAGCCAACCTCTTAATTCCGGTGTTGTATTAGGGCCAAGGCACACGTTCTGTTCCTTTCACATCCAGCAATAGCCCTTCACACCTCCCAACATACTGGCATCGCATTTACGCCATTTATCTCATGAAGCGCCAATTCCACTACCGAGTTAGTCTCGCTCCCGAACACCGACCAACTCCCTCCAGGCTCTGGCGTGACATTAATACGCTCTGCTCTGCTTGGTGTTTGGTCCATTATTTGGTTTGGATGGTTGCCGTGCCCTGGTGCTACTATTTCGTGGAATGTATTTCGC
>NW_025213595.1:7499-9189 GCF_004010195.1 Chiloscyllium plagiosum | reverse complement strand
GTAAGCTACCTACATCAATTTTATCACAGTATCCTGCATCAGCACAGTCGTCATGCAGCCACGTTTCTCATCTACCGTTTTTACAAAAGGCTTGTTTGGATTCGGAATCCCCTGTGTAGGTGAAGTTTGGAGCGCCATTTTCAATACAACTGCAATGTACGCTGGTTCTGCAACTCTTAGCCATGGGAAATGGGGGGCCTCAAGGATTGTGTAATGTGGGGTAAACATTCTACAGTAGGAGCGCATGACCAAAAAGGATAGCAATTGCTTCTTTGTGTGAGGCTTGGGAATTTGCTGGATTGCTTGAACTGTCTTGACCAATGGCCTTCCCTTGTTCAGATAAGAAGTGACCTAAGAACTTCACCTGTTGTTGCACAAATTGTAGTATTGCGAAACTAGCTTTGTGCCCATCCCTGGCTAGATGGCAGAGCAACGCAAGTGTATCTTTCTCACATTGTTCCTCTGTTGGTGCTGCTTTTAAGCATTCGTCTACATACAGCAGAAGCGCTGACCCCGGTGTTAAAACAAGAGTATCCAGACTCCTGCATAGAGCCTCATTAATTATGGTGGGGACTCACAGTAATCTTGACAAAGTCGCATGAATGTACACGATTTGCCTTTGAATAGAAAAATGAACCAGAAGTGACTTTCTGGGTGTACCTATACACTAAAGAAGACATTTGCTTAACCCACAGCAGAGAACCATTTACTGTCCGGTGGAATTTGAGTTAATATAGTACAAGGGTTAGGAACATTTGGGGCGGGAGGAACAACAGCATAATTGACTACCTGCAGGTCGTGAACAAACCTCCATTTCCCCGATTCACCTTGAATGTTTGCCTTTTTGACCGGAATAATGCGGGCTCTCACCGGTGATTATCCACAGGGGATTATCACTCCAGTCTTCAGAAGGGATTCAAAGTCTGGAGTAATTCCTTTTACAGGCTCGGATTCTAATGAGTCTTGTGTTCTGCAAGGACGATACCTAGAGTTCGGGGTTATTCTTATGGGTTCACAGCTTCGTATGAACCCTATACCACGTTTGCCTTTTGCCCTGCACTCAGCAGCGACCCTTCTTAATCATGGCTCGGAGACATCTACCATAAGCTAGACGTCAGGCTACCCTTTTGGCCGGGGTTACCTGGACTGCCCTATCTGCCTGAGTTAGCCAATTTAGTTTCTTCATGTATGTCCTTATATCTGCATTGAAGCTGATACGCACATCGTCCCTGAAGACACAATCTTTCGGTTTTTTTTACCTGTAGCACCCATTGACCCAAATCCTGCCACCTGTCGCTGGATGCCTTCACCAATGGTACTTGAGGAAATGAACGTTCCACATCAAAATGATAGGGTCTACTTGCCGTCACAGATACTTTGGATAAGTTTACACTGACTGCACATCTGTGATTATTTTAATAAAATTCGCACAATAATTACTGATCTGGTTAAAGCAATCTCCTCAAACAATCCTTCTCATATGATTTGTAAGGGCCATCATGGTGTATGTGTGCTGTGCACTGCAGCATATGCCCAGCAATAAAATCGTCGTTAATGGGATTAACATGGTTACTTGCTTCCTGGGCGAGCTAATCGCTCACGGAACTTATGGCTCTCCGGCTTAATCGCCACTCATAGACATGCATCATGGGTCGTGAGTCATATTGTACAGCCTGCGCTGGTAAGTCTT
>NW_025213595.1:5539-7490 GCF_004010195.1 Chiloscyllium plagiosum | reverse complement strand
GAGATCGCGAGCCATCAGAGTTAAAGGACAGAATTCCAAGTTCAGAAATGAGAATTGGAATATTTCACCATTTCTGGTTTCACACAATAGGGGTGCGGTTAATCTTTCTTGTGTCACAACTCCTGATGCATCCATCGCGTCGACTCTCTGAACTGCTAATTTAAGGACTGAATATGTTATCCCTGTATCTACCAAAAAAGATATCTGGCGCACTATCCACATATAATACATTTTCCCTTGATACTAGAATTTGCTTCTTCTTATCAACACCTCAATGTCAGCGACCTGAAACATTCGAAAGATACAGAGTTGTTTTTTTCTCATTCCGTGACTGTTGATATGGTATTTTACTGTCCTTGTATGTCTGCTATTAGTTCGATTTAACTTTACATTTTTTTTCGATCTGTCTGCAATACTTGCCTCTGCAAAGTCACGCACTTACTTCTTTGTTTCCCTATGCTTTTATTGGTTTCAAAATACACGTTAATTTTTCATTACAATGGATATCACATTATTTTTACTGGTCGCTGCTACAGCGAGGGCCGAAGTGCCTGTACTGAATTGTAACGTTCTATGTTGTAAGCTACATTTCTTGCTGGCTTCCAATATCTCTCCTCATTGTGGAAGCTTCCAGTCACATCTTCCAGAGATTTGTCTGCATTTCATTTAATCGAGGCAACTGTATTTCCTGCTCAGAATGTGATCTCTGTACAATGGAGAGAGGAAAACAGAGTCGGTGACAATGCTGAGATCACTTACGGTCTGTCCAGAATCAACAAAAACTATCCCGATCTTCCAATCTCCTGTAACTTCAACATGACACTGTTCCCACCCTTCAGGCTCTCTGCCTGTATTCCCGATGAAGGACTGTTGCCCGAAACGTCGATTTTACTGCTCCTGAAATGCTGCCTGAACTTCTGTGCTTTTCCAGCACCACTCTAATCTAGACTCTGGTTTCCAGCATCTGCAGTCATTGTTTTTACCTAGTTGATTTTAACCCTACTGCGAATCGTCTTCCAAGGATGCCTGCTTTGAAGACATTTTCCTCTTCTCTCTACGATCTCTCCACTCTTCAAGCTCTCTGCCTGTATTCCTGATGAAGGGCTGTTGCCCGTAACGTCGAATTTACTGTTATTCGGATGCTGCCTGAACTGCTGTGCTTTTCCAGCACCACTCTAATCTAGACACTATGTTACCAGGCTACGATTTCAGTCTCTGCTTCTAGACACTATGTTACCAGGCTACGATTTCAGTCTCTGCTCTGCTGCAGTGCTCCTTCTCGGCAGAATACAAGCTGGAAGATTAGCAACTTATTTTCTACCGAGAGACCATGCAAACTTTAGGAACCAAAACCGAGTTTTATCATTTTAGATACCGTCCGCCCTCTTCCCCATTCTTCACCCACCCGCCCATCACATCTCTCCGAAGACAGATCATTGGACGCGAAACGTTAACTTTCTTTTCTCATCCGAGATGGACAAGAGCTGCTGATTTTGTTCAGACCTTTTGGCTTTTCTTCAGAGAACTTTGCTTGTCCGTTGTAATCGCCAAACTGCTGGAAGCGTCTGATTGCAGCAGGAGACGTTCACAGGAGATGAAAAGAATGGCAAGGGCTGGATCTCTCCCATTGTGAAGGTAGACGAGCTGGGCTGGGGTTGTTTATCTAAGCACAGCGAAGGTTGAGTGAGAAACCGATTAACGTGCACATTTTATGAAGAGGATAGATATGTATGACAAGGATACGCCGATATTGGGAAGGAATAGAGTGACATAAATGAAAGACGGGAGACAAGATATTTTGAGGATATTTGGGAAGATTGCTTTCACCTATAGCGTGTTGGTTATCTGGAAATCATTATCTGAACATGTGGTAAAGCTAAGTATCATGAGAACGTTTCAGCAGTCTGTAGCCGAATACGGGAAGAGCCAGAGCACACGTGGAAAAGGACCA
>NW_025213595.1:0-4961 GCF_004010195.1 Chiloscyllium plagiosum | reverse complement strand
ACAGCGTAGGAGGTTGAGGGATGACCTTAGAGGTTTAAAAAACCATGAAGTGTGTAGACAAGGTGAATGGCCGGGGGTAGGGCGGAATTCAAGACCTGGGTGCATACAATTTGAAAATAGATGAGAAAGGTTTAAAAAATAAATTGGGGATTTGTTTTTACCTTTACATGTGTGAAGTGAACTCCCAGAAAAAGAGGCAGCTGTGAATACAATTACAATGTTTAAAAGACATTTAGACAAGTACATAAATAGGAAATATTTGGATGAATGTGGACCAAGCGGAGGCAGGTGCGATTAGATTAGTTGGGAATTATGGTCGACACGGATTGGTTTAACCATAGGGTCTGTTACTGTGCTGTATAACATTATGACTAACTCTCGCTATCACTGAATTCCTCCATGCTCACAACTCCCCAGATCACTGTCACCTCATCCAGACTAAACTCTTCCTTATCTCTAGAAATCCTCTCTCACCTCAGAACCATCACTATCTCGGGTATCACAAACATCTCTGTAATACCCTTCAATCTCCTCCCATCTCATCATCCTCACGATCTCTAATCTTGACAACCTCTACAAATCCGTCCTTCTCCACAGTAAACACTGATGCCACTCGTTTAGTATCCCCCCCAACAACCATAATCTCCTATGTCTCCACACATAGGCTGCCTTGCTGATCTTTAAGGTAGCCAATTCTCTCTCTAGTGACCCATTTGGTCTTAATGTATTTCTAAAAACCCTTTCCCTATTCCTTACCTTATTTGCCAAAGTGGTGTCCTGTCCCCTTTTTGCCTTACTTATTTTATTCTTAAGTATACTATTCTTGCCTTTATACTCGAAGGATGTTTGTGATTTTTTGGATTGGAATAAATGCAAAATATTACATCTTGGTAAAACAAACAAGGGCAGGACTTACACTGATTAAAGGTTGGGCCTCGGATAGTGATATGGAACAAAGAGACCGAGGGGTTCTGGTCTTTGAAGTATGTGTCACATGCAGACAGGGTGGTTCAGAAGGGGTTTAACACATTTGCCTTCTGGGACAACACTACTATCATAGGGCAATCCAGACAGAGAACAGCCAGGGAATTCCTAGAGGCATGGTATTCATCCACAAACTCCATCAACAAACACATCGACCTGGACCCAATATACCAACCACTACAATGGACTGCTGAAACTGACAACCGGAAGCGGCAGGGACAGACCACTATAAACACCGGAGGAAACATCAAAGAAGCGCTTCGCAGGACGCTCCCAAGCACTAATGATGTCGCCTAGCCAGGGGACGAAACGTTTGCAACAAAAACTTCCAGCTCGGCGAACAGAACCACGACAACAAAGTTGCATGCTTAAAGTTGGCGACTAGCGCGCCTCTGTGGCGCAATGGAAAGCACGTTGGACTACTATGCCTTTGTTCAGCTTGCGATTCAAAGGTTGTGCGTTCGAGTCCCGTTTCAGTTTATGGTTTGGAAGGTGGTCAGAGCAGACTCCGCTATCATCTGAAAACCCAACAATATTCGTGCAGAAACCAAACTGTCTCGAAACAGCGCATTTTCCTCTCACAGATTTACATTTTCGATGTCTAATTATGATAGAGATCGATAAATATCTGTTAGCCACTAGGCAACACGATGCTGTGGATGGGCTGGAAAAAGACACAAACTTGTTGTGTCAGCCATGATGATATTGAATGACGTGGCGGGGAAGGATCGGTTTGAACAATGACCTCTCTCTGCTCCTTTGTGTCTGTGCCATTTCTGGCCCAGGTTTTTAAACAATCACAACGAGGACAATATGAATTAAACACCAAGTAATATTTTGGTCTCACCTCCAATTCGATTCCCTCCCAGCTGGAATAGACAGCTCTTGTTTCATATTTAGATCAGACAGTGAAGGATTCTCACAAGTTGTCCTACAGGCTGAATGTTCCTTCACATAGGTTTCCAAATGGACACATGGAGCAAGGAATTGCATGGATGTTGGTGATTCAGGGGCCGATTTCCCCTTTGCTGGGCTGGAATTCTGGCCAAGGTAGTGAACGTGAATTTCTGATGTTTTGACTCTTACTCTGGATTCTTGCGACTGTACTAATTAAGCTGAATTTCATTTTGCCCATTCATGTCTCTGAAATGGCCACAATATTGAAGTCTCAGTTCACAACCCATGACACCTGCTTTATCCCAGATGCTCCTAGCGATGAAGTAGGCACACTTCAAACCACATTCATCCTTGCCAGCATACACTCGCAAAACCGAAAACCCATTTATGTCCAAACCACTCAAAACTTCCTGCAAACTGCAGCTAAAATTCAGGTTCGCACTCCGCTGCTGAATTCGTTTAAACCCTCCTGAAGAGCGTTAGAAAATTATCCACTCAGGGTATTGGTACCCTTCCAGTGCAGGTTAAGACAATCCTTTTGTAGAGGTCCAACCGGCTCCAGAATGATCCCCAACTATCCAGTATCCAAATCCCTATCCACTGCACCATCCTTAGAACCACATGTTCATCTGCTCTCTCCCTATTCTTTCCCTCACTATAACGTGGTATGTGTAACTAATCAGAAAGATCAACTCTGTTTAATCTAGATCTAAGATGTCACCCTGGATCCCTGAATTTCTGCCATACATCCACATCAATTTTATTACATATGTTGTTAGTGCATATGTGAACCATGACCTCGGGCTGCCCCCCGCCCCTTTAAGGATCCTGAAAACACGCTGCGAAACATCACACACTTGGAGTTACAGGGAGTTGATACCTCCAACTGGTAACTTGGAGGTATCACATCAATCATGAGCCTGCACTGAACCCACAGAAACTGCAATCTGTCCCCCTCTCTTTGTATTCCCCAATAACTATTGCTCTCCCCCGCTCCATTACCCTTCTGATCACAGGGACAAACACTGTGCCAGAGATCTGTACCCCATGGTTTACCCCGCACAGGTCATCCCCCCAAAAAAATAACAAATACGGTAAGCTTGTTACAGATGGGCACAGCCAAACCAGATGCCTGCACTGAACGTCTGTTCCCTTTTCGTCTCCCGACCATTTTCTTGTACCTGAAGTGGAACTGCTTCCATGTAACTCCTCGCAATTCACCTCAGATTCCCGAAAGATCCAATGGTCAGCTCCAGTTCCCTAAAGCTGTTGCCAAGGAGATGGAGTTGCGTGCACTTGCCGCAGATCCAAATGTCAGGGACATTATTGAAAACTCTTACCTCGCACATTCTACAGGAAGAATCATTCAAATAGCCGACCACCCATTCCTAATATTCTGACTTAACACAGACACACACTCAAATATATATGTTTGTGTGTGTGTGAATTCAGAATATTTGGAATGGATGGGCGGCCATTTGAATGTTCTTCCTTTCGAATGTGCGAGATATATGTATGTACGTATGTGTATATACATTTATATAAAGGTGTGTGCGCATGCATGCATGAGTGTGTGTGTGTGCATATATATTTAAAAGTTGCAAAAGAACATTGAGTAAAACAGCATTTATTCAAATAATTATGTTTTTTTTTTGGAATGTTCTGTCCTTGAGAAATACCTCAGTTACTGAAGACCAGCCATAAAGACTCCCTGAGTGAATATCCGTCACTCAATAAAGATACAGAGGTGATTTCTGAAGGCGATGACGTTTCTCATGTCGCTGATCCTGCGCTGTGTTAAATTCTGGAAAGGAGGTTTAGCTCGTTTCATGTTACTGATGTTGCTGCAAACTCGCACAGTCCATTAAAACAATCCAAAAATATTAGATTTGTCTGATTGGACATTCTGCCTGTTATCAGAAAAACTGGAGTAGAAATGACAAAGATGTGTTTATGTACTGCTGTGAAGATTACACAATTCAAACAGGATTTTTTTGGTGTCTTGTCACGAGATATGTTTTGAGGGAGATGAGTGAGGAGCAAATGAACTCACTCCCTTCTCTGTGATTGCAGCCAAATTTTCCAATGCAACGCATGAAAGAACAAAGGCACATTACATCGGCAAGTCAGTTCCAACTCACGATAGTATCGTTTCAATTTGATTGTCGCCATCTTTTAAATTATTAGCTGAGTGGGGAGATCAGGATGCTGACGGTATGCTGAGATATTGCGAGAATTATTCCCACACTGTTGGCATCACTTTAGATCATAAACCAGTTATGCAGCGGACTGATCTCAGCGGCTTCCCTTTAATGCTGAGCTCACACAAAGAGCTCAGTGCTTTTGCAATTTATAGAAGTTCACGTAGAAGAAGCTGCTAAACCTTTCCTCGCAATCAGCTCATTTTTTTTCGCAACAGAGAGCGGCGGGAGCTGGGCGGAAGTTCAGACGGAGCGCAAAGCCGGTCGGGAAGGTAAGTGATTATTATATAAAGAACTTACCTCGACGCCAACGGTCTTTTCGCAACAGAGAGCGGCGGGAGCTGGGCGGAAGTTCAGACGGAGCGCAAAGCAGGTCTGGAAGGTGAGTGATTACTATATAAAGAACTTACCTCGACGCCAACGGTCTTTTCGCAACAGAGAGCGGCGGGAGCTGGGCGGAAGTTCAGACGGAGCGCAAAGCCGGTCGGGAAGGTGAGTGATTACTATATAAAGAACTTACCTCGACGCCAACGGTCGTTTCGCAACAGAGAGCGGTGGGAGCTGGGCAGAAGTTCAGACGGAGCGCAAAGCCGGTCGGGATGGTAAGTGATTACTATATAAAGAACTTACCTCGACGCCAACGGTCTTTGCAACAGAGAGCGGCGGGAGCTGGGCGGAAGTTCAGACGGAGTGCAAAGCCGGTCGGGAAGGTGAGTGATTACTATAAGAGAGGGTGTGTTCTAAACCCCAGGTCCTACAAAGGAGGGTCTCCCTCCCTCCCTCCTCCTCTAACCTTAATTAAGAGTCCACAGACGTGCCACAAAAAGAGGGTCCAAGGAAGTTTAGATCGAAGAGTGAGGCTTCATCTCAGGACTCTTT
>NW_025213594.1:33310-34330 GCF_004010195.1 Chiloscyllium plagiosum | reverse complement strand
TTCCAACAGAAAGTTCATTAGTGCGGGTTGGAACAAGAAATATATCAAATATCTTTGAAAACAGGGCAACAGCGCAATGTTGAAATGCACAAATATGATCCAAGTAGAGATGTTTCAAAGTTTTAAAAGGATGAATTTTGTAGTGACTAACAAAAGTGATCAAAATGAAAAATTACATTTTTAAACCCTTACTGTAACGGAATAAAATCAACATAGATCAAACATTAACAATAAGTTCAAGCAAGCAAGCAATACATCAAAGTAAAGAAAAGGTACGTTCCCATTAACTCAACTAAAATATCTGTCAAAAGCCTGTTTTGACAGACCACACTGCTAGTAGGTACATATCATGGTTATTCTGAGTTCTCTGGTACAGGTTCACTTACTCATCCAACCAAAGCTTCCTGGATATGATTACCAATGGCAACTCTCCAATACTTAATCGTCAAGAGCCCTCTCTGTAATATTTAGGTGTTTTTTTGGGAAGTAATTTTAAGATTTCTGCAAGCATTGCATGAAAAGTTGATGCCTCCCAGAATCACAGAAGTTATCACAAAAGAAAGCCACCATTCCTGTATCTGCTCCTCAAATAAGCATCATTGTCTGGTGCCAATTTTGGGCCTTTTCACCATATTCTTGCACATGATTTTTATCTAAATAATCATCCAGAGGTCTTTTGAATGCTTCAATTGAACCAGCCTCAACCACATTTCCAGGTAGTGCATTCCATTCCTTAACTATGTGAGAAAATCTTTTACCTCAGTAAGTAGTTAAGGTATGGAGTGCAGTCCTGGAAATGTGGTGGAGGAGGTCGAGGTAGTGCAGAAGGAGGTCAAGGTGGTGGTGGAGGAGGTTGAGGTAGTGGAGGATGAGGTTGAGGTAGTGGAGGAGGAGATTGAGGTAGTGGAGGATGAGGTTGAGGTAGTGGAGGAGGAGGTCGAGGTAGTGCAGAAGGAGGTCAAGGTGGTGGTGGAGGAGGTTGAGGTAGTGGAGGATGAGGTTGAGGTAGTGGAGGAGGAG
>NW_025213594.1:11200-16265 GCF_004010195.1 Chiloscyllium plagiosum | reverse complement strand
TCATCCCCTCTCCCACTCACCTATTGTACTCTATGCTATTTTCTCCCCACCCCCACCCTCCTCCAGCTTATCTCTCCACGCTTCAGGCTCGCTGCCTTTATTCCTGATGAAGGGCTTTTGCCCGAAACGTCGATTTCGAAGCTCCTCGGATGCTGCCTGAACTGCTGTGCTCTTCCAGCACCACTAATCCAGAATCTGGTTTCCAGCATCTGCAGTCATTGTTTTTACCTTATCCATTACATTCACTGCTCCCATTCATCATTGTCTTTATACTGTCATTTTATTTTCATGGTGTACTCATCCTCATCAAATGCACTCTATCCATCCGAAGAACTGTATGATTGTACTCACTCATATGCTTTCTCTGCTTTCTTTCTTGGCAGGAGAAGAGATCAGAAAGCACCAGGGAGAGAGTGAGAGAGAGAATTAGACGAGATTCTTCACAAGTGACATCTCACATCTGCAAAGGAAGCAGTGCCATCATTTGGTGGAGCAATAGTTCTTTTGCGTTTGGGAGATTACTGGTAGATAATCAGGAAATGGCAGATGAAATAAACCAATATCTTGCTTCTGTCTTCACTACAGAGGGTACCAAAAAAAATTGTAAATTAGACTGGCATCGTGACTCTTGATGGTTCAAATGGCCTCTTTCCACACTGTAACGATTCAACGATTCTAGGTGGGGGAAGGGAGAGAGGAACACAGTGAAATTACAATCACAAGGGAAGTGGTACTAAGTAAACTGATCGAGCTGTGGGCTGATAAGTCTCCGATTCCAGATGGATGTCAGCCCAAAGTTTCAAATGAATGAGCAAATGCAGTAGTAGGTGCAGTGATGGTAATTAGCCAAAATTCCCTTGTTTCAGGAAACATTCCTTTGGAATGAAAAGTAGCAAATATAACGAATCAAGAAGCGAGGGAGGCAAAAAGGAGGAAAATAAAGGTCAGTTACCTTGATAAATATTGTGAAAGAGGTCTTAGAAGGGATTAAAGAGATTATAGGTGTGCACTTTCAAAATCTCAAGGTAAACAGCAAATGTCAGCATAGTCTCAAAGTCAATTAACTAGAGTCCTTTGTGCTGTGGATATAGGGAGCCTGTCCACTTGGATTTCCAGAAGGCATTTGATAAGGTGTCATACCAAAGATTATTGCAGAAAAAAAAGGTTCATGGTGTGGGAATAATATTAGTAGGAATATAATATCAACTAGCTGGCAAAAGATGACAGTATACATAAATGAGTCTTTGATTGGCAGGAAGGGACAAGGAGTGAGGCCCTAAGTTTTTACAATCAATACCATTACATAGAACATTGAACATTAGAGCGCAGTACAGGCCCTTCAGCCCTCGATGTTGCACAGACCTGTGGAGCCAATCTGAAGCCCAGCTAACCTACACTACTCCATTCTTGTCATTATGCCTATCCAATTACCATTTAATGACCTTAAAGTTGGCGAGTCTACAACTGTTGCAGATAGTGCGTTCCACGCCACTCCTACTCTCTGAGTAAAGAAACTATACCTCTGACATCTGTCCTGTATCTATCACCCCTCACTTTAAAACTATGTCCCCTCATGCTCGCCATCCCCATCTGAGGAAAAAGGCTCTCACTGTCCACCCAATCTAATCCTCTGATTATCTTATACGTCTCAATTAAGTAGCCTCTCAACCTTCGTCTCTCTAACGAAAACAGTCTCCAGTCCCTCAGCCTTTCCTTGTAAGATCTTCCCTCCATACCAGGCAATATCCTAGTAAATTTCCCCTGAACCCTTTCCAAAGCTTCCACATTCTTCCTATAATGCAGTGACCAGAACTGTACGCAATACTCCAACTATAGCCACACTAGAGTTTTGTACTCTGCAGCATGATCTCATGGTTCCAAATCTCAGTCGCTCGACCAATAAAAGCTAACTCCAGATACCTTCTTAACAACTCTATCAACCTGGGTGGCAACTTTCAAGGGTTGCCTGGACACCAAGATCTCTCTGCTCATCTACAATACCAAGAATCTTACCATTAGCCCAGTACTCTGCATTCCTGTTACTCCTTCTAAAATGATTTAGATGAGGAGAGTGAAGGCACAGAATTCACAGATACAGAACTGGTTTAAAGATAGAAAGAGAGGGTGGTGGTTGTGGGTTGGTTTTCAGACTGGAGGCTGGTGGCCAGTGGTGTGCCACAAGGATCAGTGCTGGGTCCACTGTTTTTTGTCATATATATAAATGATTTGGATGTGAACACAGGAAGTATGGTCAGGAAGTTTTCAGATGACACTAAAATTGGAGCTGTAATAGACAGAGAAGAAGGTTTCCTCAGGGTACAATGGGCTCTTGATTAGATGGGCCAATGGGCCAAAGAGGAGCAGATGCAGTTTAATTTAAATAAATGTGAGGTGCTGCATTTTGGAAAAGCACGGTGGTTCAATGGTTAGCGCTGCTGCCTCATAGCGCCAAGGACCCGGGTCGTTTCCCGCTTTGGGCGACTGTCTGTGTGGAGTTTGCACATTCTCCCCGTGTCTGTGTGGGTTTCCTCTGGGTGCTCTGGTTTCCTCCCACAGTCCAAAGATGTGCAGGTCAGGTGAATTGGCCGGGCTAAATTGCAAATAGTGGTAGGTGCAGTAGTCAGGGGGTAAATATAGGGTAGGAGAATGGGTCTGGGTGGGTTGTTCCTTGGATGGTCGGATTGTCCTGAAGGGCCTGTTCCCATATTGTAGGGAATCTAATCTAATCAAGTCAGGACAGGGCTTATACACTTAATGGTAAGGTCCAGGGAAGTGTTGCTGAACAAAGAGACCTTGGAGTGCAGGTTTATATTTCCTTGAAAGTGGAATCACAGTAGACCGGATAGTGAAGAAGATGTTTGATATGCTTTCCTTTACTGGTCAGAGCATTGAATATAGGAGCTGGGAGGTCATGTTGTGGCTATACAGGATATTGTTTAGGCTATATTTGGAATATTGTAAGCAATTCTGATCTCCCTCCTATAGGAGGGAAGTTGAGAAACTTGAAGGGGTTCAGGAAAGATTTACAAGGATGTTGCCAAGGTTGGAGAATTTGCGCTATAGGAGAGGCTGAATAGGCTGGGGCTGTTTTCCCTGGAGTGTCAGAGACTGACCTTATAGAGGTTTATAAAACCAAGAGAGGCATGGATAGGCTAAATAGACAAGGTCTTTCCCCTGGGGTGGGGTCTCCAGAACTAGAGGGCATAGGTTTAGGGTAAGAAGGGAAAGATTAAAAAATGACATATAAAGGGCAACTTTTTCACGCAAAGAGTAGTTTATGGAATGAGCTGCCAGAGCAAGTGGTGGACACTGGTAAATTACAACATTAAAAAACGTCAGGATGGGGTATATGAATACGAAAGGTTTGGAGAGATATGGACCAAGTACTGGCAAATGAGACTAGATTAATTTAGGATATCTAGTCGGCATGGACAAGTTGGACGAAAGGGTCTGTTTCCGTGCTATATATTTGTGTAACTCTATGAAAGCTGAAAAGGTGTTGCTGGAAAAGCGCAGCAGGTCAGGCAGCATCCAAGGAGCAGGAGAATCGATGTTTCGGGGATGAGCCCTTCTTCCGGAATGAGGAAAGTGTGCCAAGCAGGCTTCATTCCCCTACGCTCTCATTTTCACCATCCCTCCAGAACTACCCCCCTCTCTGAGGATGAAAGATCAGTCCTCGGCAGAGGCCTCACCTTCATTCCCCTACGCTCTCTATCTTAGCCTGCTTGGCACACTTTCCTCATTCCTGAAGAAGGGCTCATGCCCGACACCTCGATTCTCCTGCTCCTTGGATGCTGCCTGACCTGCTGCGCTTTTCCAGCAGCACATTTTCAGCTCTGATCTCCAGCATCTGCAGTCCTCACTTTCTCCTAGGTGACTCTATGACACCAAGATACGTCAGAAGGTACATTGTGAAGGCATAAACAAAGTTTATACTGAAATTGACAGATTGAGCGAATGGGCACAAACCTGACCGATCGAATATAATGTTGGAAAATGTGCAGAATACAATTGTAATGTACTACTTAAATGGAGAATGATTGTGGAATTCCAGAGCATAGGGGATTTAGGTGTTTTACTGCATGAGTCACAGAAAATTAGTATTCAGGTATGGTGTGTAATCAAGAAGGCTAATAGAATGCTGTCCTTCATTACATGAGGAATTGAACATAAAATTAAAGGACCTCATGTTTCAGTCATATAGGGCATCTTAAGACCACATTTTAAATACTGTGTGCAATTTTATTCTCCTTATTTAAGAAAGAATTTTAAAACTTTGGAGGTGGTTCAGAGGAAGCTTATTAGATTGATAACTGGATGAGTGGGTTTTTTTGATGAGGAAAGGTTGGGCAGATGAGGCTTGTTTCCACCGGGGTTTAGGAGAATGAGGGGGTGACTTCATTGAAGTGTATAACATCCTGCATGGTCATAGCAAAGTGAATGTGGAAAGTTAAACATCACACAACAACAGGTTATAGTCCAACAGGTTTAATTGGAAGCACACTAGCTTTCGGAGCGACGCTCCTTCATCAGGTGGCTGTGGAGGACACAATTGTAAGACACAGAATTTATAGCAAAAGTTTACAGTGTGATGTAATTATACATTGAAAAATACCTTGATTGTTTGTTGAGTCTCTCATCCGTTAGAATACCATGATAGTTTCACTTCTTTCATATGTAAATCACAAAACATTTTGTTAAAAGTTACATTCTCAGGTTAACTGTAACAATTGGTGTTAGCCAGATAATATGTTGAAGGCGTTAGCTCCCTATGTTCCCTGTCTGTGCCATAATGTTTAGACTGATTCTAATCCAAAAAGTGAGTTAACAGAGTCTTACATGGATTCATGCAGTTATTGAGCAAAGTACAATGTAACTCTGCAAGTACAAATTCACCCCACAAACGTATATGATGTATATGTGTGCATGTGGGTTTTTGTGTGTGTGTGTGTGTGTGTCTGTCTGTCTGTCTGTCTGGGGTGGGTATTTGTGAGAGAGAGAGAGTGTGTATGTGAGTGTAAAGTGTCTAAGTTTGTGAGAGGG
This sequence comes from Chiloscyllium plagiosum, assembly GCF_004010195.1. Lineage (NCBI taxonomy): Eukaryota > Metazoa > Chordata > Chondrichthyes > Orectolobiformes > Hemiscylliidae > Chiloscyllium > Chiloscyllium plagiosum. Next base: position 11,222 of record NW_025213594.1, on the reverse strand, counting down.
TGAGTGTGTGTGTGTGTCTGGG
>NW_025213594.1:0-10584 GCF_004010195.1 Chiloscyllium plagiosum | reverse complement strand
TGTATATGCGTGCCTGTGTATATGTGTGTGTGTATAGAAGTGTGTGTGTGTGTGTGTATAGGTGTGTGTGTGAGAGTGTGTATGTCTGTATAGTGCAATGGTGGTCACCTGTAGTGTGACATGAACCCAAGGTCCCGATTGAGGCCCTCCCTATGGTTACCGAACTTTACTATCAGCCTCTGCGCGGCCACTTTTCGCTGCTGCCTGTCCCGAAGTCTGCCTTGGAGGATGGTCACCCAAACGTCCAAGGTCAAATGTCGTGGATCACTGAAGTGTTCCCCAACTGGGAGGGAACCCTCCTGTCTGTTGATTGTGTGCGGTGCCTATTCATACGTTGCCGTAGCCTTTGCTCAGTTTTCCCAATGTACCATGCCTCAGGGCATCCTTGCCTGCAGTGTATAAGATAGACAACGTTGGCTGAGTCACATGAATATCTGCCACATACATAATGGGAGGTGTCCCTACGTGTAATGGTGGTATCCATGTCCACACTCTGACACGTCTTGCAATGTCTATCATGACAGGGTTGTACAGAGTTGGCCTGAAAGCCGGGCAGTTTGCTACCAACAATGATCTGTTTGAGGTTTGGTGGTTGTTTAAAGGCAAGCAGTGGAGATGTGGGGAAGGTCTTGGCGAGGTGCTCATCCTCATTGATAATGTGCTGCAGGTCGTGAAGAACATGGCGTAGTTTTTCAGCTCCTGGGAAGTACTGAGCAACGAAGGGTACCCTGTCGGATGCAGCCCGTGTCTGTCTCCTGAGGAGGTCATTACGGTTCCTTGCTGTGGCATGTCGGAACTGGCGATCGATGAGTTGAGCATCGTACCCCATTCGTATGAGGGACTTTTAGATAAGCACATGAATATGCAAGGAATGGAGGGATATGGACCAAGGGCAAGCAGAAGGGGTTTGTTTCATTTGACGCCACATTCAGCATAACATCGTGGCTGAAGGGTCTGTGGCTGTGCCGTACAATTCTATGTTCTAGACGGGAACGTGGAATTTAAAACACAAACAGATCCACCATGATTCAATTAAAAAGTAATGGAATCAAGTGATTGACATATGTTAATTAGCCCCCAATTTCTCCCTGCATGCCACGCAAATGCAGAAAAGTGAAATATGCAAATTAGTGATTAGAGCAAGCTTCCCAACTGTCAATTTCACCAGTTTTAACTCAAATCTACCATCCCAACAGATTAAAATTCTGCAACAATTTTCATTTCAATCCCTTGCAGATGGAAATCTGGAGATGTTAGCAATTCTCAGATTTGAGTATTGACAATCAAAAGTTGGAGCAGAAGTAGTACATTCAGCCCATCGAGTCTGCTCCACCACTCAGTGATGTCATTGCCGATCTGATTATGATTAGATTAGATTACTTTACAGTGTGGAAACAGGCCCTTCGGCCCAACAAGTCCACACCGCCCTGCCGAAGCGCAAACCACCCATTCCCCTACATTTACCCCTTACCTAACACTACGGGCAATTTAGCATGGCCAATTCACCTGATGTGCACATCTTTGGACTGTGGGAGGAAACCGGAGCACCCGGAGGAAACCCACGCAGACACGGGGAGAATGTGCAAACTCCACACAGTCAGTCGCCTGAGTCGGGAATTGAACCCGGGTCTCTGGCGCTGTGAGGCAGCAGTGCTAACCACTGTGCCACCGTGCCGCCCACTCAACTCCACTTTCTTGTGTTTTCCCCATGACCCTTGATTCCCTTACTTAATAAAAATTCTGTCTATCAGCCTTGAATATGACCCAGCCTCAACAGTTCACTATGGTAAAGATTTCCACGGGTTCACTACCGTCTGAGAGAAGAAATTCCTCTTCACCTCCATCTTTTCGTTCTCCAAAACTGCAACAAGTAAAGCCCAACCTCTTGTAAGACAGTCCTACAGTGCCTGGGATCAGCTGAGTCCACCTTCTCTGGAATGCTCCAATGCCAGTATATCATTCCTCAAATAAGGAACAGAAAATTGTTCACCTAAATCGAGCTGTGGTCTGATTAATGCCTTGTATAGTTTCAGTCAAACATCCCTACTTTTATATTTCATTCACTTTGAAATAAAGGTCAACATTCCATTCACCTTCCCTTATACCTGCTGAACTTGCCTTTTGTGATTCATGGACAAGGACTCCCAAATCCTTGTGTATTATTTAAAGCCTTCTACAGACTTTAAATAATATCTAGCTTTTCTATTCTTCTTGCCAAAGTACTTAACCTCACATTTGCCTACTTTACATTCTCACTACCAAGTTTTTGCCCTCTCACTTAACCTATAGAGTCATACAGCATGGAAACAGACTCTTCAGTCCAGTCCAATCCAGTCCATGCAGACCAAGATTTAGCATGGGCAATTTAGCATGGCCAATTCACCTAACCTGCACATCTTTGTGGGCGGCACGGTGGCACAGTGGTTAGCACTGCTGCCTCACAGCGCCAGAGACCCGGGTTCAATTCCCGACTCAGGCGACTGACTGTGTGGAGTTTGCACGTTCTCCCCGTGTCTGCGTGGGTTTCCTCCGGGTGCTCCGGTTTCCTCCCACAGTCCAAAGATGTGCAGGTCAGGTGAATTGGCCATGCTAAATTGCCCGTAGTGTTAGGTAATAAGGGGTAAATGTAGGGGTATGGGTGGGTTGCGCTTCGGCGGGTCGGTGTGGACTTGTTGGGCCGAAGGGCCTGTTTCCACACTGTAAGTAATCTAATCTACTCCTGTAAGTAATCTAATCTAAAAGATTCCCAAACTAAACTGGTCCCACCTGCCTGCGCCTGGTCCATATCCCTCCAAACATTTTGTATTCCTTTACCTATCCAAATGTCTTTTAAACATTGTATCTCTACCTGCATCCACCACTTCCTCTGGAAGTTCATGCATCACTCTCTCAAAAAATTGCCCCATGTCTTTTTTATATCTTTCTCCTCTCACCTTAAAAATATGCCCCAAGACTGGAAATCTCCCACTCGATGGAGAAGATACCTATCATTCACCTTATCTATACCCCTCATGATCTTATAGACCACTATAAGGCCACCCTTCAACCTCCTATGCTCCAATGATCAAAGTCCCATCCTTTTTTTTGATTAGATTAGATTACTTACAGTGTGGAAACAGGCCCTTCGGCCCAACAAGTCCACACCGACCCTCTGAAGAGCAACCCACCCAGATCCATTCCCCTCCATTTACCCCTTCACCTAACACTATGGGCAATTTAGCATGGCCAATTCACCTAACCTTTGGACTGTGGGAGGAAACCGGAGCACCCGGAGGAAACCCACGCAGACATGGCGGGGAGAATGTGCAAACTCCACACAGTCAGTCGCCTGAGGCGGCAATTGAATCTGGGTCTCTGGCGCTGTGAGGCAGCAGTGCTAACCACCATGCCATCCTATCCTACCTCTCCAGAAAACTCAAACTCTCCATTTCTGACAACATCCTGATACATATAGATTCCAATACTATAGATCTGTGAGAAAAACTGGCATGGCTGAAAACTCATATTGAATTTGAGCCTTTAGCAATCAGAGGCCATTTACCAGCCAATCGGAACTCTCCTCTTGTGCAGTATAAATGTTGGGTTTCCTCTTCGAGTGGGTTTTTACAACTTGTTCTAATGAATGCAAGATGAAAATCTTCAAGTAAAAGAAGTCCACGTCCAGCACATACAAATTGGTGGGAAGGCAAGTGGTATCTGCAGGGAGATTGGTGAGGTCTCTTCTGGAGTATTGTGCCCAGTTGTTCTGGGCACCCTGTTATAGGAAGGATATTATTAAGCTGGAGGGGGCTCAGAAGAGATGTATCAGGATGTTGTCAGAAATGGAGAGTTTGAGTTTTCTGGAGAGGTAGGATAGGATGGCATGGTGGTTAGCACTGCTGCCTCACAGCGCCAGAGACCCAGATTCAATTGCCGCCTCAGGCGACTGACTGTGTGGAGTTTGCACGTATTCGATTCATTAATTTGCCAAGTACTTGGGCTTTGGTCCTGCAGCCTGTAAGCTTTCCTGGGACAATGCAGGAGGCATACAGTTTGGCTGCAGATCAACACCTCCCCACCCTGTTGAAAGGAATTGTCTTAAAAGATAGGCCTGGGTTTCCAGTTTCTGATTGCCAATAGACTTAGCCAGGATAAAAGGAAGAGAAAATGAACAGCACAGATTTCTGGTGAATCAGAGGTGGCATATGGACAGATTTTATTTTTTTGCAATGAGTGATTAGGATCCTGGAATGTGCTGCCCAAGAAGGTGGTGGAACAGGTTTAATTGTAGCTTTCAAACGAGAGAAATACTTGAATCCCTATAGTGCGAAAGCAGACCATTCAGCCCATTGAGTTTGCACTTACCCTCTGAAGAGCATCCCACCTAGACCCAGACCCCATTCTATAACCCTGCATTTCCCATGGCCAGTCCACCTAGTCTGCACATCCATGGACACAATGGGCAATTTAAGATGGGCAATTCACCCAACTTGCATATCTTTAGACTATGGGAGGAAACTAGAGCATCTAGGTGAAACCTACACAGACATGGGGAGGATGTGCAAGCTTCACAGTTACCTGAGGTTAGAATCAAATGCAGGTCTCTGGCAGCAGTGCTAACCACTGAGCCACCATGTCACCCTGGAGTAAATGGAAGAGTAAATATTGTAGGGATAGAGCAAGAGCAAGGGAGTGGCACTAATATTATAGTTTAATAGAATTAGCATAGACTCAATGGGTTGAAGAGCTTTTTCGGGTTCTGTACTACTGACACTCACTGCCTGAGTTCACGTCATGAAAAATAAGCAATTGGATACAGTGAGAGAATGATGCCAGCACTCATAGAAGTTAACCTTCAAAACAAGAGAGGCAGCAAGAGGAAGGAAGAATGAGAGAAGTACGGTATTCAATGGGGCTGGCAGTCTCAGGCCCAGTGTATTATGTTCTGTTAAAGTGTTCTGGGAATGCTTTACTTTACGATTCTCCAGAAGAGAAAAGTGAAACAGAGATGGGGCACTTCCTCAAAAGGAAGGAAACTTGGAGAGCTGTAACTCTCCTGCACCTTCTAGAAATAAATCTCAAGACAAATGGACAGCCTCTCTGCAGGAAAATGGCACCATATGTTCAGGCACTCAAAAGACCAATGGAATATTTATTATCAGTGTGGAAAATAATAAAAGTGAAGAATGGAAAACATGAGCACGGTATGACTAACTGTGCTGATTTATAATGCTGTGAATCCAACTGGCCTTTATATCTGACAGTGCAACCTAGAGTTTCTGATTGGCTCCTCAAAGGGTCAGTGTCATTTCCATAACCTCAGGGAGGCTCCAGTGCAGAAAATGCCTGTAAATGGGAACTTTGCTGGCTGCTGTGTGGGAATTCGAAAACTGCTGGAGGGATTAAAGAACAAACATATCTGCAAACTGTTCAGTGCAGCAGATAGAAATGGTTCTATTTTTTTCCAAAGAGGCCCAACAGACAAAGGGAGGCTTATGAAGGAGGCTAATGGGGTTGAATCAGAGGTAATTCTACCCACAAAATTTCCCAACAAAATTAATAGGACATTTAAGGACATGGATCCAGAAAGAAGAAACCAGTAAATGAGACTTGCTAGTCCAGCTTGTATATTTCAACAAGGTACTCCAGTCCGACTAATATGTTCATGTCCAAGTACTGCAGACTTTTTTACTGTCCTCACCCTCCTGGCAGTGTTTCTTTATTCCATTAGCATCAATTCTTTACAAACATGAAAGGAAAACTGATTATTTAGATGGAATTATGTCTGCAGTCCATGCCTGGTTGAACCAATCCTTTGTGTGTCTCATCCTCTCTCCTTCTCACAAAGACACCCTTTCCGTTAGAGAGGGGTCCACACAATTGTTTAAGTATGCCCGCTTGGTGCCCTCCCTCACGATTACCACCACCTTTTGGAGGCCACATTAAATAAGAGCAACTGGAGCTAACAACCATTTTAAATGCCACAACCAACATGGTAGATACATGGAGACACCACAGTATGACCTTGCATCATCTCTAAGTCATAGTAAGAGCATGGAGGACTTTGGTATGCTCCCCTTTATTGGTCAGAGTATTGAGTATAGGAGCAGGGAGGTCCTGTTGTGGTTAGACCACTTTTGGAATATTGTGTGCAATTCTGGTCCCCCTCCAATTGGAAGGATGTTGTGAAACTTGAAAGGTTCAGAAAAGAGTTAGAAGGATGTTGGAGGGTTTGAGCTAAATGGAAAGGCTGAATGGACTGGGACTGTTTTCCCTGGAGCATTGGAGGCTGAGGGGTGACCACGTAGAGATTTATAAAATCATCATGGATAAGGTAAGTAGACAAGGTCTTTTCCCCAGGGGTGGTGGAGTCCAGAACTAGAGGGCATAGGTATAGTGTGACTGGGGAAGGATTTAAAGGGGACCTAAGGGGCAACTTTTTCACACAGAGGGTGTGAGTTATGGAATGAGCTGCCAGAGGAAGTGGTGGAGGCTAGTACAATTACAATATTCAAAAAGCTGAATGGTATATGAATAAGAAGGGTTTGGAGGGATATGGGCCAATTGCTGGCAAATGGGACTGGATTAATTTAGAATATCTGGTTGGCATGGACGAGTTGGACTGAAGCGTCTGTTTCTATTCTGCACATCTCTATGACTCTATGACTTTACAGACCCATTTCCCCTTGGACATTTTGTAACGATTTGCACATCCTCTTGATTCATTTATGTAGTTCCTTTTGATTGTAAAATACTCCAGTGTATTTCAAAGGAGTGTTATCAAACAAAAATCAAGTGCTTGGTTAATAAAGTCAGTTTAAAAGTATCATATCGAAGGTAGAGGATGAGAGGTAGACAAGTGAAGGGACAGAATAATTTGAAGGCATGGCCACCAATGGTTAAATGATTAGTATTAGGAGACACAAAAGGCCAGAAATGGAGGAGTGCAGATATTTCCTGGAACAACAGGACTGGTGAAGATTGCAGAGATCAGGAGAGGTGCAGCCCTGGAGCACTTACAAAACACAGGTGACCATTTAAAATTTTGAAAGAAGAATTTTGTCTGACAACAGCCTTTTTTTGTGTTCCAATGCCATGCCTTCTGTCAGTTAATCATTCCTGCTTTCCCATCTGTGTAACCTACTGAAGGTATAAAGCAGAACTACTTGTATGTCAAACCACATACTAATGAGAAAGTGATAGTCAGAGCTAAGCATTTCCACAGCTGCCAGATCAATTAAACAACTCATTGGAGGAGGAAGCTCCACAAATATCCCCATCCTCAATGATGGGAGAGCCTAGCACATCAGCCACACATATCAAGCCAAGTTGTTCCAGTACAGTTACAATGCTGACATCAAGCCCAAATTGTGGGAAATTATCCAGGCATTCCTGTGTGCAAAATCCAGGACAAATCCTCCCTGGCCATTTATCACTATCAGTTTCCTCTCACTCTATTGCAGTGATGGCAGGGGTTAGTAACAATGCAAGGAATTATTTGCTTAGAAACAACATGTCACTGATGCTCAGTCTGACTTCCATCGGGGCCACTCAGCTCTTGATCTCATTCAATACTCTCCCTTGGTTGGAATAATATGTAACACAAAGGAAGTGAGTTACAGAGTCACACTGTCATACAGCATACAAACAGACCCTTTGGTCCAATTAGTCCACACCAACCATGCCCCCAAACTAAACTAGTCCCACCTGCCTGTGTTTGACACACACACACCCCAAACTTTTCCTATTCACGAACTTTAAATGCCTTTTAGATGTTGTAACTGTAGCCACATCCATCACATCCTCTGGTAGTTCATTCTACACATGAAACACTCTCTGTGTAAAAAATTGCCCTCATGTCCTTTTTAAAACTTTCTCCTCTCACCTCACAAATATGCCCCCTAGTTTTGAATTCCCCCACGGTTGTTCATGTTATTTATGCCCCTCATGATTTTGTAAACCTCTATAAGGTCACACCTCAGCCTCATGGACCTTTGCTAATTAAAGCATCATTATTGTATTGATTTTAATGAGGTCAGCCAGTTGGACATCATAGAATATAAGTTCCATGATTGGAGCTGTTAATCTGGTCCAGTCAGGGATCCCTGGCTGATATATCAATAGGGTGCAGATCAGAGATACTGACAGGATGTAAGTTTGCTTTTTATTTATGTGTTTAGGTTTCCTTGGGTTGATGATATCATTTCCTCTGGTGACATCATTCCCGGTGGTGACATCATTTCCTGTAGTGATCCTCAATGCTCTGTCGCCGTATTTTCCGTGGGGAATCTTATTGCTTCACTGAAATTCATATACACCAATTCAACAGCTTTACCCTCATCCACCTGTTTGGTCACCTTCTCAATGAACACAATAAGGTTTGTGAAGCACGATGTACTCTTCATAAAACCATGTTGACTATCCACAATCAACTTATACCTTTTCTAGATGATTATAAATTCTATCTCTTATTATCCTTTCCAAAGCTTTGCTGACAACAGAAGTAAGGCTCACTGGTCCATAATTACGAGGATTGTCTCTACCCCACTTCTTGAACAATTTTCCACATTCTGCTTGACTGGCCCTAATCTTATCCTAGCCATTCTATTATTCTTGACATACCTATAGAAAGCTTTAGGATTTTCCTTGATCCTATCTGCCAATGAATTCTCATGTCCCCTCCTAGCTATTCTTAGTTCTCTCTTTTGGTCTTTCCTGGCTAACTTGTAACTCTCAAGTGCCCTAACTGAACCTTCACGTCTCATCTTTACATCAGCCTCCTTCTTGCTCTTGACAAAAGATTCAACTTCTTTAGTAAATCATGGTTCACTCGCTCAACAACTTCCTCTCTGTTTGTCAGGTACATACTTATCAAGGACTCACAGAAGCTGTTCCTTGAACAAGTTGCACACTTCAATCGTGTCTATCTCCTGAGGTTTCCTTCCCCATCCTATGCATCCTAAATCTTGCCTAATCGCACCATAATTGCCATATCCCCAGCAATAATACTTACCCTGTGGTATATACCTATCCCTTTCCATCGCTAAAGTAAACGTAACAAAATTGTGGTCACTATCACCAAAGTGCTCACCTACTTCCAAGTCTAACACTTGGCCAGGTTGATTACCCAGTACCAAATCTAATGTGGCTTCGCACCTTGTTGGCCTGTCTACATATTGTGTCAGGAAACCCTCCTGCACACATTGGACAAAAACTGACACATCTCTCAACATACTGTGCACTGGAGCTACAATTCAGGTTCCATCCCCTTACTAAATTAGTTTACACCCTCCTGAATAGCAGTATCAAATTTACCCCCCAGGATATTGGTACACCTCTGGTTCAGGTGTAGACCATCCGGCTTGTAGGTCCCACCTACCTCAGAATGAGCCTCAATTATCCAGGTATCTGAATCCTTCCCAACTGTACCATCCCTGTAGCCATGTGTTCAACTGCTCTCTCTCTCCCTATTCCTCGCCTTGCTAGCACGTGGCATGGGTAGCAAACTAGAGATAACAACTCTGTTTGTTCTAGCTCCATGCTTCTACCCTAGCTCCCTGAATTTCTGCCTTACATCCCCATCCCTTTGCCTACCTATGTCATTGGTACCTATGTGGACCACGACTTGGGTCTGGTCCCCCTCCCAGGTAAGGATCCTGAAAACATGATCCAAGACATCACGGAAGCTGACACCTGGGAGGCAACACACCAATCACGAGTTTCTCTTGTTCCCATAGCATCTCTTTAGTGCAGGGACAAAACCTGGCAGCTTTTCAATGGTTATCAGGCAGGAGGATGGACATGTTGCTTTCCAGCAGTATGGCCATGTCAATCTTTTTTTTTGAGTGCGAGCAGCAGCTGAGTTTAAACGAACCCGGAAGGCTATAGCTAAGGTAAGACAGTTTGTTTTAAAATTACTTACCGGTAGCGGGCAGCGTGTTTTTTTTTCTTCATAGATAGAGCGGGAACAGCAGGGGAAGTGATGACGACCAGAGGGGCAGCCGGGAAGGAAAGCAGTGAGTATATAAATCAGGAAGGTGGCTAAATCCGAGACTCTACAACTGTTTGTCTCCCACCCGCCCTCCTCCTCTAACCCCTTTATTAAGTACTCTGTTTTTTTTAAGGAGGGATTTTCTATTTCTTTATCAGTGACTGGTTAAAAAGTTACTTTTTTTGTTTATCTATTAATAAATTGGTTTTTAGAAAAAGACTATAGCAGAGAGGTATCAGAAAGTATTTTAACTCAATTCTGTACAAAGTATAAAGTAATTAACTAAGCAGAGATGGCTGGGCAGGTGGTGTGCTGTAGCTGTATGATGTGGGAGTTGGCTGATCCCATTGTGAATGGCAGTGACCACATCCGCAGCAAGTGTTGGTTGCTGGAAGAACTCCCACTCAGAGTTGATGATCTGGAATCTGAGCTTCAAACATTGCGGCGCCTCCGGGAGGGGGAGAGTTACCTGGACGCTTTGTTTCAGGAGGCAGTCACACCTGGGAGATTAAGTAATTCACATTCAGTTAGTGATCAGGGACACCAGAGTGTGACTGTAAGTGAGGCAGGTAGGAGGAACCAGAGTTCAGGAGTGCAGGAGCCTCAGCCCTTGA
>NW_025213593.1:14148-34327 GCF_004010195.1 Chiloscyllium plagiosum | reverse complement strand
ACTTCAGCCCTTGCAAGATGCCTTTCTGATTGTCTGTGGGTCACTGTAGTGAGCAGCAAAAAAAAAAAAAACTAAGTCCGCTGGCTTCTCTAACTCAGTTTAACTCAGCTTTCTTGATAGCTGGTTTGGAATAAAAAGCAAATCCATCAGTGTGGTCTCGATTTGTGCACCTGGGGAGGTTACTATGAACCGTATGGATCATAAAACATGGAATGTAATTTGGGATTGCTCCCATAGATTTACTGTTTTAAACGAAGTTCCTTCGCGGTTTGATGTCAATTTTTGGCATGTTCAATCCACTCCAGGATATTGCCTTGCAATTTGGAGCATCCCCTAAATTTATTTTGATGTCAACAATTTACGCCATGTGATTTCTTTCAACTTGCTGAATGGAGGTTAATCCCCCTGTTAATATCGCCAGTATAAACAGTTCCTTGGCTGTATAGGGTCTTTCAAGTTCATTAGCTGAAGTGTTAGTGTGGTGGGGGTGTTTGTGGGCTACCCAGACCCCTTGGCATCATGATAGCTAAAACTAGCAAAACTAATGTCATTTACAAAATTCCGTGCAAGGACTGTACCAAAAACTACATTGGACAAACAGACATCAAATTAGCCACCAGGATATATGAGAACCAAATAACCACTGAAAGACATGCCCGTCTCTCACTTGTATCCTCATATACGGATGAGGAAGGACATCACTTCGACTGGGACAACACATCCATTTTGAGGGCAAGCCAAACAAAAGCACGCATAAGAATTTCCTAGAATTGGCATTCCAACTGAAACTCTATGAACAAATACTTCGAGTTAGACCCCATCTATCACCCCCAGAGAAAAAGGAAGAGGAAGTGACTTCACCACAGGGATGACATCACCAACACAAAGAAAACCAAATATATAAATAGAAAGCAGGAATTTTCAGCATTGCTTCGGCTGCGGCCCACTGAACATGTTACCAATAGGGTAACGAAACGTCTGGAAAATAACCTTGCTGCTCAGCGAGCAAACCTACATCAAAATTCTCAACCTGAGCTACAAATGTTCTCAAAAATCGCTAAGACCAATGGGTGCAATACCCTCAAATAGCCCGGAAATGGGAAAGGAATGCCATCTGACAGTGTGCCCCGGACCTGTACTTCTTGCACGAATGCCTAAGGAAACAGGTAGTACCTAAATGTCTTCAATACAACCCACTCCTTAAAACAGCACTGGCCATAAGAATAGCAGAGAAAAACGGCCGCAGAATGCTTTAACAAAAGATTAATGATGCCAACAACAGACTCTCCGTAAATAGAGCGGGGACATTTTGCATCAAAAATCCTTACTCAGTCATGCTACAGACCAAGAATGGATAGACTCAGTATAACAAGCTATAGATATTAGCCAGCGACAGAAAAGCAAAGATCTAGATCTGCAGAAAGAACACAACTCGACAAACTTACACAAAGTAACAACACTGACAACACAGAAGCATGGACAAAACACTTATCTGACCGACCCTTAACAGACACTGAAAACGCCGTCCTGTAAGGGGATTAAATTACAACTGCCAGGATGCAATAAGAAAGATTTCTTAGCAGCATTAGAAACAACACTAAAAGACAACTAACTCACAGAAGAAACGAAGCAAGCCATCAGACAGGTAGTCACCCCAACATTAAGCAGACAAAGAAAGGAAACACACTCAGGACACAAGAAAGGAATGCACTAGAAAGACTAACAGCAAGATAAAAAACATTGTTATCCTACCTGCAGACAAAGGACGCTTGACAGTAATTCTCAATCGAAGAGACGACATTGAAAAACCGAACGCACTACTTTCAGATACCAACACTTCCCAACAGGTGGCGATAGACGCGACGCCACAACGACACAACCAAATTCACACCTACTACAAAAACGTCAGAAGTCTGGAGAAATAAATAAGACCGATTTCCCAACAATGAAACCAGCTGGATCCAACACACCACACGTCTACGGATTACACAAAATTCACAAACCAGGAGCACCCCCTCAGACTCATAGTCTCACTACCTGGAAAACCAACTTACAGACTGGCCAAGGAGTTACACCAAAGATTAAAATACTTAGTAGGAGACTCACGCCACTCCATCCACTCCACCCAAGATTTCCTGAAGACCATCAAAGACAATAAGATAGAAGAGGACGACGTAATGTTTTCATTTCATGTAACAGCCCTGTTTACAGCAATTAACATTTTGTTTTATAAAAAAGACCAGCAATGGATGATTTTTCGAAAAACGGAGAATGCAGAATTATAGTGTGAAGTAACAAGAAGTGCCTCGAAAAGAAGCGAGCAAGAATTTACGTAAGGCTAGGTATAATTGATGAAAGGGGCTGAAGGATTCCTGAATGAATGGATCCCGGAAATTAGCAATCGTTAAATAGAAAATCGTCTGAATGTAGAAAAACGAATTGTATGCCTCATAGACGAAGACATTAGGAATAATTCAAAATCCGGCTCTAAAGCAGGAGCAGGGAGTAAAGATGGAAAGTAATTTTTGTACTATCTGCGAAAAAACGTGTATTGTAATGAAGAATATGCACTGCAAGTGTGTTGAGGAAAGCAGGGTGTTAGCGCTTTGCCTTGATTCTGCCTTGAATAGTCAATGCGGTTACAGTAGCCCAATTGAATACTGCCTATGCTGCAGCAATCCTCTGATTTGTTTGGGAAAACTAAACGCTCCAAATGTGATCTAGGTCCCGACACATGGTTATTTGAATTGCAGAATGCTGAAAGAAGTAACAGCTAATGACTTGGAAGGTGATGTTCAATTTTGCTGAATTCCATTTTCTGCGACAGTCCAATTTGATCACAAAGCCAGAGCATCAGATATTGTACATCATCAAAAAAAATCAATTTAATGGGCGAGATCAGTCAAGGCATCAAATCAAAGCCGGGGAGTGCTCCTTGTGATTTACATGGGAAGCCAGACTCATTTCAAGTGCTGAGGACCAATACGTGCGCAGAACAAGTCTCCATTTGCAATTCCTGGAAGTCTGGGGTTTGGACCTGGAATGGCGGCTGGGAACAGTTTGAAGTTACTAGGAAGTTGAGAAGCTCATAGATAGTCACACACACACAGAGAGAGACAGACAAAGACCTACATGCTTACATATATTTTGTGGGGTGAATTTGTACTTTTAGGGTTACATTGTACTTTGCTCAAAAACTGCATGCACTCATGTAGAACTCTGAGCTCAAAAACGGCATGAATTTTTATAAAACTCCGTTATCTCACTTTTTAGATTAGAATCAATCTAAACGTTATGGCATAGACAGAGAACACAGGGGGCCAACACCTTCAACATATTGTCGAGCTATCAACATTGTTAACAGCTAACCCGAGATTGCAACTTAAAAAAAGGTTTTGTGATTTACAGATGAAAGAAAGGAAACTATCACTGTATTCTAACAGATGAAAGGCTTAACAGACAATCAATTTCTCAATGGATAATTTCAGTTACATTACACTGTAAATTTTTGCTATCAATTCTGTGTGACGATCGAGCCCTCCACTATCAGCTGATGAAGGAACGTCGCTCCGAACGCTAGTGTGTTTCCAATTAAACCTGTTGCACTTTACCCTGGTGTTGTGTGTTTTTTGACTTGGTACACCCCAGTTCAACACTGGCATCTCCAAATTATGTCAAGGCAGATTAAGCTAACCGCCATGCCCACTCGCTAGCATGATTTATTTCACTTCAAATAAGTATTTATGTCAGGGGTTGAGTTATATAAAGGGAGTAGTTATTGCAATGTGAATTTCTGTCACGAGCATCGTTCTGTTGAACTCGTTGTTGTGTTTGGGACTTGTCATATTCTGAGTAGTTGTCGCAGCGAGGGAGTCGTATCGATGTGCTTGCGGTGTCAGGGTGATCATATCATGGTGTCGTCATGTCAGGATGTAGTACTGTTAGAGATATTCATGTCAGGAGGTTAATCAAGTCATGGACAGTTTGATCGGAGTAGGCATGCCAGTGAGTCATGCTGGCTGGGATCAGTCAGTCCCTTCCTCAAAGGTAGGTGTGTTAGTAGGTAATTGGGTCGTGAGGAGAGTCAAGTTAAAGGGTAGACGTGTGCCGGTAGTTGCGTCAGGATATAGTTAATTCGGCAAAATTGTGTTCGGACTGACATTTTGTGGGGATCATCAACTCAGCAGGAGATATGTCAGGGGATAGTTACCTCAGGGCGTAGTCACATCAAGGGCAATTATGAAGAGTTACATTTGTTTGGGTCGCCCTATTTCAGGGCATTCGTGTCAAGGGCACTCTTGTCTGGGGCTGTCTTTTCAGTGGTACAGTTATTGGTGATAATTATGAAATAGTGCAGTAGAACTCTGAGCTCAAAAACGGCATGAATTTTTATAAAACTCGGTTATCTCACTTTTTAGATTAGAATCAATCTAAACGTTATGGCATAGACAGAGAACACAGGGGGCCAACACCTTCAACATATTGTCGAGCTATCAACATTGTTAACAGCTAACCCGAGATTGCAAGGTTTTGTGATTTACAGATGAAAGAAGTGAAACTATCACTGTATTCTAACAGATGAAAGGCTTAACAGACAATCAATTTCTCAATGGATAATTTCAGTTACATTACACTGTAAATTTTTGCTATCAATTCTGTGTGACGATCGAGCCCTCCACTATCAGCTGATGAAGGAAAGTCGCTCCGAACGATAGTGTGTTTCCAATTAAACCTGTTACACTTTACCCTGGTGTTGTGTGTTTTTTGACTTGGTACACCCCAGTTCAACACTGGCATCTCCAAATTATGTCAAGGCAGATTAAGATAACCGCCACGCCCACTCGCTAACATGATTTTTTTCGCTTAAAATAAGTATTTATGTCAGGGGTTGAGTTATATAAAGGGAGTAGTTATTGCAATGTGAATTTCTGTCACGAGCATCGTTCTGTTGAACTCGTTGTTGTGTTTGGGACTAGTCATATTCTGAGTAGTTGTGGCAGCGAGAGAGTCGTATCGGTGTGTTTGCAGTGTCAGGGTGATCATATCATGGTGTCGTCATGTCAGGATGTAGTACTGTTAGAGATATTCATGTCAGGAGGTTAATCATGCCATGGACAGTTTGATCGGAGTAGGCATGTCAGTGAGTCGTGCTGACAGGGATCAGTCAGGTCCCTTCGTCAAAGGTAGGTGTGTTAGTAGGTAATTGGGTCGTGAGGAGAGTCAAGTTAAAGGGTAGACGTGTGCGGGTAGTTGCGTCAGGATATAGTTATTTCGACAAAATTGTGTTCGGACTGACATTTTGTGGGCATCATCAACTCAGCAGGAGATATGTCAAGGGCTAATTACCTCAGGGCGTAGTCACATTAAAGGCAATTATGAAGAGTTACATATGTTTGCGTCGCCCTATTTCAGGGCATTCGTGTCAGGGGCACTCTTGTTGGGGGCTGTCTTTCCAGTGGTACAGTTATTTTGGTAATTATGAAATAGTGCAGTCATACATTGTTATTAAAGATAACTGCATCGATATAGTTCTGTCAGGGGTTGTCGTGTTGGTGATAGTCGGATCGGAGGTATTCAGGTTGTTGGTTACTCAGATCTGTAAGTAGCAATGTCAATGTTATCTGGGTCGTGGTCGAGCATGTCAGGAAGTAACTCGGTCAGGAGTACCTGTGTAAGGCGGCATTTCTGTTGGGGTGCAGTTGCCAGGGTTGAGTAGTGAAGTCGAGAGTGTAGCTTTGTCGGGGGTAGCCGTGTGAGAAACTAGTCATGTTGGGGCATATTCTTGCAAGGGAACTTTGTGAATGAGCGAAGTATTCTCATTGGGTAAATAAGTCGGGAGGTCAGTCCTGTCAGAGAATAGACATATTGAAGGAAAGTCATATCAGACTATAGTTGTGTCTGAGCATTCTTTTTATTTGATAGTTGTCTCGAAATACTTATTTGAGGTAATATCCATGTCGGGGTTCATTATGTGCACAGTAATTGTTTCACAGGGTTATCACATCAGCAGATAGTTGTGATGGAGGCAACAGTGCTCGGGGATAGTCTTGTTTGGGCGGTAGTCTTTTTAGAGGAGCAGGTCGTCAGATTGGTGATTTGGTTTTCAGTCATTTCTGTCTGGGTGAAATATGAGTCAAATCAGAGAGAGGGAGTTCTCCATATTCTGCTTCTGCAAGGTGAATTAATAATACTACAATTTCAAACGTATGAATGAAAACAGGTTTTGAATCATTTCTGCCTCTCCTGCGCTGACAGAATTCAAGTCCAAAATAAAGACATCTCTGTTCCTGTACCCAAGTTAATATTGTATCTTTTATTTTATGTTGTTCTTCTTCAGTCTAACGTCCAAAAAACAAATCAGTGCACAACTTGCTCCATTCTATCTGCACGAGACTGACTGATAATTATGTACAAAGTATGCTTTGTGCTTTATTCTTCCAAATACAGTCCATTGCTTTCGATGGAGTTAGTCTGTCAGTCAGTTGAGATTTGTTCCAGTCAACCTTTTCATGTTAGCACAGCAATGACGTTGACTTTCTAAATTGGGAAAGGTTTAGAAAGAGCAGAAACTTTGGGTTCTCTGTGTATTTGAGTGTAGTGCAGATTCACCAGAATTCTTCCTGGATAACAAGTTGTCTTTGATGGGAGAGCGAAATGCCACAGCTTGTGTACCTATAATTTTGAATATCTGAGATGATTGAAGCATGTAAGAGAAAAATAAGACCTGTTGAAATAGGGACAGAAAAAAAGATATTCCACGAACTAATTAGATCCCTTTCACAACAACTTTTTGTCTCTTGTTTCTTTCACCACCATTAACGGCCGCTTTGACTTTTGCCATTGCCCTCTACACCAATTATAGATCCTCTTTCTGACTTTGTCTGAAGAAATTAATAAAGACATTTTTGAGCTTGTAAGACGTTGCACTGAATTCAAACATTAACACTGCATTCCCCCTCTATAGACTCTTCCGAATCTGTCGAATGTAATCAGAAGGCACTACTGTTTGCACCAGATTTCCAGCATTTTCAGAATGTTAGTAACAATAAAGAGTGCTGTTCTTGGGGTTAAATGGCATCTGACTTTTTTTTTTACGAAACAAGAGCTCAAAATACCTGTCCGAGTGGGCAAAGTAAAATGCATTCCTAAAATGTGGAAGTGCAATAAAAGGCAGAAAGAAACCTGCCCAGGCAGAGGATTTGCAAACCATCCAAGGAAGAATATATGATAGATCATGAGGCATAGAACATAGAATAGTACGGCACAGCACAGGCACTTCACCCACGATGTGGTGCCGAACAATTATCTTAATGTAAGATTAAATTTACCTGCACATGCCTCAATTTACTACCGTTTATGTGCGTGTTCAAAAGTCATTCAAATGCTCCGGCTGTTTCTGACTCTAATAAAAACACTGGCAGTGCATTCCTCGCACCTAACAGTTTCCCCGAAAAGAACCTACCCCTAACATCCCCGTATCACTTACTTCAACTACCTTATAATTATGACCGCTCGTGACAGCCATTTCTACCCTTGTGAAAAGTCTCTAGCTGTCCGCTCTATCTATGCCTCTCATTACTTTGTGCCTCTCTATCAAGAAACCTGTCTTCTGTCTTCTCTCTTGAACAAAGCGACCGAGCTCACTCAAATTGTTTTCAGAAGACAAGCCCTGCAGTACAGGCAGTATTCTGGTAAATCTGCTCTTTGTCCCCTCGAAAGCATCTACATTCTTCCTTTAAATCGGTGACCAGAACTTAACACAACATTCCAAGCGTAGTCCAACCAGTATTTTATAGAGCTGCAGCAAAACCTCGAGGCTCTTAAATTTAATTCCCGAATTAATGGAAGCCAAAACACTATACGATTTAAAAGTTTGTGAGAAGATTTGTAGCTCGGGTGCTCGTTGTTGTGGTTCTGTTCGCCGAGCTGGGAATTTGTGTTGCAGACGCTTCGTCCCCTGTCTAGGTGGCATCCTCAGTGCTTGAGAGCCTCCTGTCAAGCGCTTCTGTGATCTTTCCTCCGGCTTATGTAGTGGTTTGAATCTGCCGCTTCCATTTGTCAGTTCCAGCTGTCTGCTGCAGTGGTCGGTATATAGGGTCCAGGTGAATGTGCTTATTGTTTTAATCTGTCGATGAATGCCAAGCCTCTAGGAATTCCCTGGATGTTCTCTGTTTGGCTTGGCCTATAATAGTAGTGTTGTCCCAGTCGAACTCATGTTGCTTGTCCTCTGCGTGTGTGGATGCTAAGGATAGCTGGTCGTGTCGTTTCGTGCCTAGTTGATGTTCATGGATACGGATCGTTAGCTGTCTTCCTGTTTGTCCTATGTCGTGTTTTGTGCAGGCTTGGCAATCATCGACAGATTCAATCAATAAGCACATTTACCTGGACCCTATATACCGACCACTGCAGCGGACAGCTGGAACTAACAACCGGAAGTGACAGAGTCAAACCACGACAAATGCAGGAGGAAAGATCACAGAAGCGCTTCACAGGAGGCTCTAAAGCACTGAGGATGTCACCTTGACAGGGGATGAAACGTCTGCAACACAAATTCCCAGCTCGGCGAACAGAACCACAACAACTATACGATTTCGGAACAAACCTATCAACTCGGTGGCAACTTTGAAAGCTCTATTTATGTGGACCTCAAAATTCTGCTGTTTCTCCACACTGCCCAGAATCCTGTTTTTAGCAATGTAATTAGCATTCAAAATCGTCCATCGAAAATGAATCACTTCACATGTATGCAGGTTGACCTCCATCTGCAAGCGCTCAGCCCAGTTAGGCATCTTTTTAATGTGTTCCTGTCGACTGAAACAGCCCTTGACACTATCTACACAAGTACCGCAATTTGTGTGATCTACAAACCTATTAACCCAACCCTACACTTCTTTATCTGATTCATTTACAAACAGTGTAAAGAGCAGAGTCATAAGAAGAGACCCCGTGCGACATCACTCGTCACTGACCTCCTGGAGGAATACTTGCCTTCCACTAATACACGTTGACTTCATTTGTCCAACCACTTCTGTTTCCAGACAGCTAAATTCTCATATATCCCATACCTCCTACTTTTCTGAATGAGCCTAACGTGGGGAGCATTCTCAAATGCATAACTGAAATCCATATACTCCACATCGACTGCTCGATCTTCGTCGACTTGACTCGACATGTCCTCCAGGAACTCAAAAAGTCTTCTGAGACAGGACCTACCCCTCACAAAGCTATACTGATTATCCTCAATCAAAATACGTTTATTTTTTCCAAATAATCATACACCTTATTCTCAGAATTCTTTCCAGTACGTTTTTTACCACAGACGTAGGACTGACTCGTATGTCATTCCAACGACTTCCCTATTCCCTTTCTTGAACAGAGGAACATTATTCGCCACCTCCAATCATCCTGTACTGCTCTCACGGACATTGAGGGCTCGAGGATCATCGCCAGAGACGCAAATAATTCATTCCTCACTTCCCGCAGCATCCTTGGATATATTTTGCCCGGTCCTGGGACTTATCAATCTTGATGCATCTCAGAACTTCCAACACATCCACTTTCTTAATATCAATTTGTGCAAGATTATTAACATAGTTCACGGTGTTCTCATTTTTAATAACATCGTTCTCTTGAGTGAATACTGAAGCAACTCATTCCCCTTCCCCTTCAGACTCCAGGCACACATTCATGCCACTATCTCTGTTCAGCCCGACCCTCTACTAGATCATTCTCTTATTCTTCCAGTACGTTTAGAACGACTTTGGGTTTTCTCTGATTCTTCCCATCAAGTTTTTTTTTTGTATCTGCTCCTACCTCTGTTCAGTCCATTTTTGAATACATTCATAGCTACTCAGTAATAATCTGAAGTTGTGCGAGATCCTTGGTTCTTCAAACTTATGCAAGCTTTGGTCTTCCACTTGATGAGAAAAACCTCTCCTCTTGTCTTCCAATTCTCCTTCACCTTACCACTCCTTCCTGCCTCAGTTGGACAAGCTAATCCAACACTCCCAACAAGTGACCCTGAAAGTGCCTTCACTTTTGTTTTGTTTGTTGCCGTACAATAATAACTCCCAATTTATTCTCCACAGTTTCTTCCTAATAGCAATAAAATGTCCTCTGTGCCCATTCAAAAAACTTCCAATACTGTTTGTTCCTATCCCAATCCATGGTTAACGTAAAGGTGAGGGAGTTGTGGTCACTGCCACCGAAATTCTCCCTTTTCAAAGGGATCTGACAATTGGTCTAGTTCAAACCCAATCTGACCTCCCCGCCAGTTGACCGACCTACATATTGATCAGGAAACCCTCCTGGAAAATGCTGACAAACTCGGCTTCATCCAGACCAAATGCACTCAGAAAATTCCATCAAAATAGTGCAAGTTGAAGTTAACCATAAGGCCAACTCTGTTACATCTGCATCTTTTCAATACCTGCTGTCCAATAATTTATTCTGTATTTTGAATGCTATTTTTGGGGTATATAGAAAGCCCCCAATAAAGTGACTGCTCCTATCCCGACTTTCACCCACACTGACTCTGTCGACAAACCCCACCTCCCCAATAACCTCCTTTTCTGCAGCTGTGATTCACTCTCTGATTAACAATGCTACTCCCCTTCATTGGAAAAAAAAAGGCCCCGAGCATCCAGCAACTATGGTAACGCTTTGAAATCAATTTCTCAATTATGGCCAAAACCTACCAGTCCATGAACTAAGTTCATCACTCTTATTACTGATATGCTTTCCACTGAAACAGGCAGACTTTGACTCACCTCTTTGTCCGATGAACTGTATATCTTGCTTGGGAGAAAGTGAAGACTGCAGATGTTGGAGATTAGAATTGAGTGTAGTTTGATGGTAAAGCATAGCAGGTCAGTTGGCATCCAAGGAGCAGGAGAATCGACATTTGAGCCTCATTTCAGATGAAGCGTCCTTGTCCGAATTGTCGATTCTCCAGCTCCTCGGATGCGAGCTGACCTGCTGCGATTTTCCACCACACCACTCCTGACTGTGTATATTTGCTCACAGGTACTCTGTATTCTAATTCTGCTCATTCAACAATTACCCTCTTTTCTGACTTGTAGTTCTTGTTCCCGTTCCCCTGACCAACTAATTTTAAAACTCCAGAAATGTCATAAAAAAGATATACACATGTATCCAGTACATATCCAAGTTGTGTTAGCATTGACACATAAAACATGGAATTTGTCAGTTCACCAATAGACAAAGATTTTTCAAAAAGTATTAGCACCTGCATTTCATCATATTTTCCCTCATGAAGTTAACAGCCTCCAATACTTTGGCAAATCAAAGCACATAAAAGTCACTTTTCAATGTTAAGATCTTTGTTACCGAAATTCCACTCTCAAGGAACACATTCCAAATTCGCACCAATGAAAAGAAGTCTTTCTTCAGTTCCCCACGAAGACATCTGACTTTCCCTTGAACATATTATCGACACTTCAACTAAATGGAAGAGTTGCTTTCTGTTCAGCGTGTGCATTCCCTTTACTTTATAGACATCCATCAAGTCTCCCTCAATCTTCATCGCTCCTGAGAAAAAAGCCCAGCTTTTCCAGTATCTTTGCATAGCTGAAATGCTCCAACTCAGGCAGCACTTTTGTGAAAGGTCTGCACCACCTCCAGTTCAATTGAATGTCAATCAGAGAGAGAGCGAGAGAGAGAGAGAGAGAGAGAGAGAGAGAGAGAGAGAGAGAGAGCAAACGAAGCATTAAAACTCCGACACATGCGTGGCCAGGATGGATCATCAGAACGAAAGGAGAAATGTGGCGTGTCCCAGGCGGGCACCTGCTATTTGGTGTGAAAGAGTACTGTAAGTGTTGAATGATTCCTCTCCACTTTTCCTTGCATTCACGATGCAGCGTGATGAGCATCACTGTGAAAATGATGTGCTTTATTGTGTTTAATGGAGACTGAATGTTTCAAACAGAATACAAACAGTGATTTATTGTGGAGACATCTGATTACCCTGGGAAATACCTTGAAAAACCAAGAGACAGTGATCGGATCGAATGTGTTTGTTACTGCATAACACAATTGCGCGGTTATGTGCAGTGACATACACAAAGAAATGCTTCGGAACCGTATTTAATAATGATCTCATGAGGGCTTTCTGACAGTTAAGGCCGTCATTCCTACTAAATCATGCTACTTTCTTGTCTTACTGTGCTGTCGCTCTCAGGGTGATACAGTAATTTTAAGCGTTTTAACATTAATGATTGACACACGCAATGATCACTTTACCATGATTATGTTCATGAGTTAAACAGTGGATGAGATGCCATCCGACATTTTGTTTAAAATACTTGACAAGAGGGTTAATACAATTATACAGGAGCTTGTGGGGATTTGAATTGAGGATTGGTGAAGATTACTAATAGCATTCTGTTGGGAACGTGTTCCCGATGATTCAACAGCACAGTCTTAGATATCGCTGACTTTTATTTTAGGTGGGAAAACACAGACAGTTTTATCATGATGACATATGGAGAAGAGGGTCAAGGGTATATCTGCAACAGTTCACTCAACGAGTCCACTTGAAGTGCGTGATCATCATAGAGCCACATTCTATAATCAGGAATACGTTCACTCTGTTGAATCCTGACGTTGTGGCTGAACAGTACACAATGTTCTAATCAATCATTGGTTAATGAAGTGCTCCCGTAAGATACAGATAAAAGTTCTTTTGTTCGTCTCAGATGAGCAATAGCATAAAAAATTTGGTATGGAAAAGATATCTACATACATTGATAGTTGGAAATAGGAACTGTATTACCTTAGTCGACTTCCCAATAAATGTAAATGGATTTGTCTCAAACGGCAATCGATCTGTGATCAGACAGAACCCTACATCAGTGAGCAGAATAATCTCGGGAAGAAAACACAAAACTTTAAGTACAGAATGCAGGACTCAACGAGAGGCATGAAATAAAGCTGGTCCCCTAGAATTGTCGGTTTTCTTTATTATACTAACGACTGGCTTTATGGCAACAGTGAATTTTCTCTCAATCTTCCATGCTTACTTTCTGCCAAATGAAACTCACTTCATATCTTGCAACCCAGCACTCCATCAAAACATTTTCCTTCATTTTAAAGGTGAAACCAAGACCGTTATGTCATAAATGTTTATGATTCACTTTTTAACTCCTGTTATGTAGTATATTGCTCACGTATCTATTAATGAAGCGGATTGCGGCAAAGTATGGTGACATTGTTCAACTGGGCGTTATTGATACTGCAAACTTGAATAAACGTCCACATGCTGCTGGTCACAAGCATGTATTTTCATTGCATCCTCACTTCCATCGCAAGATATACACCAAATTGTTGGGTTATTCAGCACCTAAATGTAATCTTCAAAAAAATAACATAATTTTGACACTGCGAACCGATAATCATGAAATAAATATTATCCAACGAGTAGGAATGAAGCATCCACAACTTACCTGTCCGGGTCAGTTCCCTGAATGATCGTACTGAAACCACAGACATAGAACATGAAACACAGAACAATACAGCACAGAACAAGCCCTTCGGCCCACCATGTTGTGCCGCACATTCTTCCTAGCTTAAGCGCCTATCCATGTAACTATCCAATTGCTGCTTAAAGGTCATCAATGATTCTGACTCTGCCACTCCCAAGGCAAATTTGTTTGAACTAATATGGGGGTGCTGCTGCCACACTTCTTCAGCACTTGGCCATTTAAGTTCCAGAACAGAGAAGTATGCAGTTTGCTATAAATTTCACAACATACATTCAATGTTGGATCAAACAATTTCAACAATGTACGTTTTAATTGAAAGCATGTGGTCAACTCTCCTCCCATCTCCCTGGCCCAACGCATCCATTGACTCAAGCAGGACGTACTTGAAGCCATCCATATTGACCTGATTTATGTTCCGTAATTACATGTTCAACCCAGTTATTGCCTATGTTTAATCTTATCAAACGTCTTTCAAATCAAGGCATTGGAAATACTCAATGTCAGGAAGATGTAGTTGTTATTAAACCAGTTTAATTGATAGCAAAGTTTAAAAAGCCACTAAGAGAGCAACCTTGCTAAATAGTTTGTTGAAAAACCTGGGCTGCTGCACAGCAAAACTTCATCAATTGTGGCCTCAGTACAAGAATGCTGGGTACAGTATAGAGAATGAGGCTATGCTCTACATTACTGGGGAGACTACAGAATGACAAACTTAGCAAGTGAGGACACTATCACTTGGAATCCCGATTTAATTTGATGAATGCAAATAAGCTGATTATCAGTCTGAGTGAGGAACTGACTTTGATTCAATGCAGTGAATTACACAACGACGTTTGTTGTTGTGGTTCTGTTCGCTGGAGTCTTTTCAACGCTGTTATGATTAGTTTATGGCCTACTGTATCAAAAGCTTTTGCTTAGTCCACAGATACTACTGCCAAATTTCTCTTGTTCTTTTTAGCACCATTCATAATATTTTCCAGGATTTTTATGTTTTCTTCGCATCCTGCTACGCCAGCCATAAAACCTTTCTGCCTTTTATTCAAATTTGTGTTGCTAACGCTTCTTCCCTTGTCTTGGCGACAGCCTCAATGCTTGGGAGCCTCCTGTGAAGCGCTTCTGTGATCTTTCATCCGGCATTTGTAGTGGTTTGAATCTGCTGCTTCCGATTGTCAGTTCCAGCTGTCCGTTGCAGTGGTCGGTATATAGGATGCAGGTCGATGTGCTTATTGAATGAATCTGTCGATGAGTGCCATGCCTCTAGGAATTCCCTGGCTTTTCTCTGTTTGGCTTATCCTATAATAGCAGTGTTGTCCCAGTCGAACTCATGTTGCTTGCCATCTGCGTGTGTGGCTACTCAGGGTAGCTGGTGTGTCGTTTCGTGGCTAGTTGGTGTTAGTTGGAAGAGTGCTCAGATAATGCTCTGATGTACTCGTCGATGTTCTCACAGACACCTTCAACATGTCCATGAGATGCGTCATAGATCCAATGTGATTAAAGGCTGCTAAACATAGTCCCCATGCCAAACAAAATGCATTTATGTCCTGTCTCAATGATTCCCGCCCCATTGAACGAACACAAATCAGCGTAAAATGCTTAGCGACGCTCGTGATTAGGCAAATTATGATCGTGCTGCCCCCCACCCCCTCACTGGACACCCTGCAGTTCACGTATTGTCGCAACTGCTCAACTGACGATGCCATTTCCTATTACTCTCCAATTGGCCCTTACCCAACTGGATTAGAAGGACAGCTACGTCAGATTAATATTTATAGACGTCAGTTCTGCATTTAACACTACCATTCCTCAGCACCTGATTGGAAATTTGAGTCTGCCAGGCCTATGTGCCTCCAATTGTAACTGGATCCTGGATTTACTCACTGGGAGGCCTCAGTCAGTTCGGATTAGGAACAGCATCTCCAACGCATCACACTGAGAACGCAGAGTTCCCAGCCTGAGTGCTCAGTCCACTATCGTTCATCCTGCTGACGAAGGACGGTGGAGTGATGCACAGGTCGAATTACATCATCAAATTCGCTGATGACACGACTATAGTTGGTCTCAGTGGAGGAATGACGAGTCAGCATACAGAGTGGAGGTGCAGTCACTAACGGACTGGCGCAGAGACACCAACCTGTCTCTGAACATCGACAAATGAAAAAGATGGTTGTTGACATCTGGAAAGGCATGGAGCTACCACTGTCCACTGGATATCGATGGTTTCGTAGTGGAGATCGTGAAGAGCACAAAACTTCTTTGCTTCCAACTGGTGGAGAACGTTAGCTGGCCCCTCAACACCAACTCCATAGCCAATAAAGTCCAGCATTGTCTTTACCTTCTGTGAGTAGCGGAAAAAGCCAATACGCAACTCTTCATCCTCATCACATTCTGCAGAGGGTTCATTCACAGACCCCTGAGCTGCTGCATTATTAGTTGGTTCGGAAATTGCACTGCCTCAGAACGTCTGAGCTTAAAATGGAGAGTGAGGATAGCTGAGAGGATCATCTTGGTCCCTCTCGACTCCACTACACACATTAGCACCACACGTTGCGTCCGAAAGGTTAAGACGATTGTGCACTCCGCACTCCTTCCTGCCAGATGGCAGAAGATACCAGATCACTTGGTCTCTTGCAGCCAAACTGCAGTTTCACGCCCTAATTCATCAGGTCCTTAATACTGCGTGATTGGAGACTTTTGGAACTGAGCTTATTTGCAGCACGACGAGTTGCAGCTGGAAACTTATCTATTATTAATAATTTTTTTGGTAAACATAAATTTGCGTGTTTTACACTTCTTATGCACGTTATGCCGCCCTTTGCATAATCGCGTATTTTATGTTGTGCACGCAGAAACTTGGCCCTGGAGCAATGCTGTCTCTTTTTTTTTAACGTATCAGTTATATTTGATTGAAATGGCAAAATCTACTCAGCTCTACTCTATCCCAAGAAGCGGATAAACCTGATTCCGGTCCTCAAATGTGAATCACTATTTTTCTGCAAGCAGCAACACGTGAACTATTTCATGCTCATCTGTTTCCATCAATGTATAACTAGGTTTTGATTTTATTTTCAATGATGACTTTCATTGTTAAGAGACTGTTCCGTCACTAATTACCACATACACAGAGATCCTTGCGAGAGTATATTTTTCTCTGTCCACTGTTGTACCATTTCATTTCTTGCTAATTTAGCATCTGATGATGCTGCCCGTTCAACAAGCTTACTTTGCACTTGGTATTATTCGAGAGGGGTCATAAAGGCAATGGTACTGCATTGCCTGAACTGGCTACTTTAATTATGGCTAACCGAGAATGCCTATGTCAACAATCAGACAAGGCCTTCAGACTCTTTTTATTTGAATTAAGAATATGTTGTACAATTAAAATGGAGTCGCCAGTTTTTCCAGCTCGGGTTATTTTACCAGTTGCTTTAGTTTGATCCTACTGCCCAAAGAAAAATTGCTGGTGAAAATTCTTCCTGGTTTCAACTAAAGTTTTCTGGCTGACTATCCCTCTGGCATCTCTCTTAAAAGAAAGTAAGCTTGTTGTTACTTTTTTTGCCAAGGGCGCCTTTATGTGTGGAATTCAGCAAATTGGAACAATATCATTGAGATGGGATAGAGTTGGTTGGATTTTCAGTTAGGTTAATTTAAATCAAACTCTCTTCGATTAATGGTTGTGTTTCATTCGGTACTCTGTCAATAAATTCTATTTGGTGTAAAACTCGTTGGTTTGATCTGATTCATCACTTCTCGAATATTCAACATAAAACTGCATAAAACAAAGAGAATTGATAGAGTCTGGCGTACCTTTCGAAAAGGGTTTGAGGGGTGTCGTCAGTTCCATAAGAGATTGGAGACTCTTTCCGATATTTATGCTGTCGTTTCATCAAAGAACTGCTTATTACTCTTGACCTGCAGGAATAGCGTTGGTCTGCTATTGCACCATCTCAGTCGTTTGGCGTTCATTTAGTCTGATCATCTTGGTTAATTTCATAACTTTCTGACGTACTTTAGCGGCGATTACGATACGCTCAAGATTCCAGACTAAGAATCCAAGCGTTCTGCAACCTCAGAAACGAAGGAAATCCATCACCTTACTCCTCTCCGTATCAGTCGATTTTACTTTGCTCTTTTTCGAAAATTACTGGGACCTTTGTAATTTGTACCACCTATTATAACCAGGGTAACTGGAAAAGCCCTGGTTATATTTCCACTAAACCTGGGGCATTACTGAAGTTGTTGCATTGTGTTCACAAACCATGTATTTATACAACGACACAAATGAAGTTCAGAGAAGACCTGACAAGTGTGGTGAAGTATCAATTGAGAGACATGAAAAGGAGAAGAGAAGTAAAGAAATGTAGGAACCAATGTTAAAAATACATTAATTCTTGCAATAAAAGTGCTGGTAGTGATATTTCTCAACCTTCTCTATTCTTGCTGCCAATGTCAAAACCGGAGGCGATTCATGTGCAGAATTCCTGGGTTTTGCTCATATGTTGTTTCCAGGTGCTCTTTTCCAAATTTCTGAATAATTTGCTGATCACATTTTTCCTATTGTGTCAATTTCAGGCGTAAAATATAATGATGACAAGCTTTAGTGACGTCAGGCAAGTGGAAATGGAATAATTCAATACTGACAAGAATTTAAATCAGAAAATTATGTTTGGTATCTAACTATCTCATTTTCGTGTTTGGAACGTATTGCCGATGCTGCTGAATTTAAGGTGTTAATATTGCAATCTCCATTTGTGTACTGCTTCAAAGGCAAATCGGAAGATTCGCTTATCACATGTTGCACGAGACTTAAGGAAAGAACTACAATAAAACGCCAATGTTATTCTTCCCTGCTGCCATCTTGAAGATGCAATTTTAAATTACAACATTATGCTAGTTAATGTATTTCTCGGGACAGGGGTGAGATTCTCTTTGGAAAAAATGAAAGCGATCCCAACATAAACAACGTTAAAAGTTAGATATGTTCTGCGATTTATTGGGACAACAATCACTAAACGTTTAACCTATCCTTTCTTAGGTGTAAGTAATGAAAAATCACATACATTCCTTTAACTTCGTGTTCAAGCACTGAACGGCGGAGAGATAACAACAAAAAAATTATCACCCTCGACTGACAAAGCTTTAGATTAAGAAGAAACTTCATTGCATTCATTCACTTATGTTGCCGGAGGAGGCCATTTGCCTTTTGTATCTAAACTGGTTCTCTGTGAAGTAATTGATTCAGTTCCTTCTCCGTACTTGATCCAATAAGCATTGAAATTCCTTGTACACTCGATTTATTTTACAAATCATTGATTACGGATGTTTGCTCAGCACTGGTGAAAAGAGGCTGCGAATTGACTGCCTCTCATCACAAATCTAATCATGCAGTGTGTATGTTATTGATGATTTAACAGTGGTGCAACGCGGAATTCATTGATTGTTGTGTCAAACATATGAATATAGATGAATAACGTCCTTTACTCCCTCACAGCAAACCTATCTACTTGATATTGTTATTCATGTTAACGCATTTTTCATTTTTCACCGGTTCTAGTAGTATCAACTCGATTGCCACCATCTTTTCCTGCATAAAATAACTTGGAGCCAAACTTGATCAGAGAGGTCTGCACAGGGAAATCTTCTGTCTTATAGATAATTACAATTTAATGCTAAATGGATATTTTTGAAGGTTACACAACATCCTAGCCAACCCATCCATTATGCAATGTTCATGTGTTATCTTGTAACTGTTTTTTTCAGGGTCCGGTAAGTTTGTTCAATCTACGTTTACTCTGCCTTGATCTGGGTTTCAAAAGTGCAAGCAATTTCCTCAAGCGTGACGGAACATCCCTGAAAGTATGCAGTTGCTGCAAAGTGCAGATGTATGACATTTGGCCCAATAGGTCTGCACTCCGAGTGACATCCCACCCTATTCGCAGGTAGGACAATATACCGCAGTTAACTCACTTAACAGACCGTACTGCAGACAAACTGAGCAAGGCCTATTCACTTAACATGCTCATCACTGGTCTACTAAAAGAAGCAGGACAACCTAGAGAACGCACAAACACCATAGACCCCGAGGTGAGAGTCAAACCAGGCTCATCACTGCACCAACTCACCTTTCCATTTTTCAATCCTTCTTTCTAAAATGTGTGGATACGCATTCTGAGTGTTCGTTTTATTCAAATAAAAATGATATGAAATGAAATAAAATTAGTACTAAAACATCTCTCCCGACGTTTTATTTTGGCATTGTGTACTTCAGTCAGCATCAGACAATGGAAAATCTGTGTAAAGTATAATTTAGGCTCCTTCACATGTCTTTTTCATTAATTCACGAGATGAGTGTGTGATTGGGCAGTTCCTTATTTATGCCAGAATCCAAATTACCCAGAGGATTCATCTAAATTGTCATAGGTCTGAATTCATATGTAGGCCAGAGTGTGTAAGGACAACAGTATGCTTCCCTAAAGGTCCTTAACCACCCAAATCTATTTTACTTAACTGAATATCAACAATTGATACATGGCTATCATTCGAGTCTTAATTTCAGATACTTGAAATCATATTTTATATTCTGGAGGCATTTTAACCCCTGGTCCGCAGAATAATACCTGCGGATTAACAGTCCAGATATAATTTCATAACCCATCACTCCGTCTGAGTCTATGGCGATT
>NW_025213593.1:0-1315 GCF_004010195.1 Chiloscyllium plagiosum | reverse complement strand
CCTTGCTGATCTTTGAGGGGCCCTATTCTCTCCCTAGTTACCCTTTTGTCCTTAATATATTTGTAAAAACCCTTTGGATTCTCCTTAATTCTATTTGCCAAAGCTATCTCATGTCCCCGTTTTGCCCTCCTGATTTCTCTCTTAAGTATACTCCTACTTTCTTTATACTCTACTAAGGATTCCTGTCTATACCTGACATATGCTTCCTTCTTTTTCTTAACCAAACCCTCAATTTCTTCAGTCATCCAGCATTCCCTATATCTACCAGCCTTCTCTTTCACCCTAACAGGAATATACTTTCTCTGGATTCTTGTTTCTCGTTTCTGAAGGCTTCCCATTTTCCAGCCGTCCCTTTACCTGCAAACATGGTTTATCTCACAACTTTGGTCTTTTCATTCTCAAAGCTTTCTCCGTCTCTCTCTCCTTCCTTCCCTCCTTGTCTTGTGTCTTGGAATTTGATTCTATATTTCAGACATCCTCAATAAATGGATGGCAGGGGGAAGCTGTCATTTGTACTGGCTTTTATCCAATTAACTAATGTTATGATGATGCAGTATAAAGAATATTAAATTGTTCATATTTAGGGATTTTTCAAAAAGATGCTTTGGCTAAACAAAGAACACAGCCTGAAAGTAACTGCACATTTGTGCATGCTGAGGTCATATTCAATGTCTACAGAGATCCCTGCAGAGACAATGATACCCTGAGCATGTAAATAATTTCTTCTGAGTACATTGAAATGGAGGATGGATCATTCAGGTATAATGGCTAGAGCATTAGAAATAACCACCTTGGCCTATGAAGCAATGGTGAAAGGGAACGTGGGAAGTGTCTCTATATTCTTTGGAATGAATGACCAAAACAGCAAAAGGTCATGTGATACAACCTTTTGCAGGAATTTCAGTTTGAGCAGAGGAGAACATATGATTACAGTGAGACCTTTCTCTGAAACATCGTAATAAATCCATAAGACATAGAAGCAGTATTCGGCCATTTGCCCCATCGAGTCCACTCTGCCATTTCATTATTGTAATGTTGAATACCAATACTGCCAGCAGTCAGCATATGTTGGCTTTTGCTGGAACCATCTGGAATTCCTTAGATACTTGCAATGTCACCAATTTTTCTGAGTCATATCAATCAGAAATTCACCAAAGATCCTCAGACAGCAACTCCGTTTGAGAGGATAAGGTCAGAAGATACATAGAACACCACCACCTGCAGGTTTCCTCCAAGTAACTCTCTGTCCTGACCTGGAAATATATCATCATTCTTTCACTGTCATTGAATCAAAATTCTGGAATTCCCTTCCCAA
>NW_025213592.1:29791-34320 GCF_004010195.1 Chiloscyllium plagiosum | reverse complement strand
AAGCAGGACGGCGTGGATATTACACACGGGGACGAAGTATTGGAAATAAAACTGTTTCCGATAGACAATGGGAATGTGTCTCAGGATCAGGTCGAGGATAATGACCAGGAGATCCGCCGCTGCCATGGCCCCCAGGTAACGTCTGACACATGTAGACAATCCACAATCTTTATAAAGCAGGACGTAGATGGTCACTACGTTAACTGTGAGGAAGGAAAATAAACCCATTATCCATCAGCCTGGAGGCAAAGGAACCCGTTTGATTGGGGACCCAGTGAGATTTTCAGATGTATCACTGTATTCAGGGATTTATTAAAATAATTGGAGCTGGAATAACAAATGGGAAGGTCGGAGTTATTGACGAAAATGTGACATAACCCACAAGATACCCTTCCTCCCCAAACACAGAGAGACACATCCATATGGACAGATGGTTTCTAGAACATTCCCACACACTCGATCACTCGAGAGCAGACACAGGTCACTTCTCCCAAGTTCCTAATACGGAGGGTGGAAGCGTTGCTGTCCTGAAGGATTCTGTGCCAGTTTCCTGAAGACAAACGGAGTTTGGGAATTCCCTGTATTTTGGTCTAAATTGTGGTCGATCCTGTGTCGTGTAGAAATGTAAACGCAGGGAAAACGTATTCACCCCTTTAACTGCCTGAGGGCCCTTCGGAATAGTGTCTCCTTCTCCCTGGAACGGGATCTTATCGTTTGTTCAATTCACTGACGTCTGGCGTTTACAAACAATGTCAGGGTTAGAACATTCCGGGGAATATCAGTTATAGAATGTCGGGGACAGAACGTTCCGGGGTCTGTCAGTTGTAGAATGTCAGGGACAGAACATTCCGGCGAATGTCAGTTATAGAATGTCGGGGACAGAACGTTCCAGGGAATGGCAGTTATAGAATGTCAGGGACAGAACATTCCGGGGAATGTCAGTTATAGAATGTTGGGGACAGAACGTTACGGGGAGTGTCAGTTATAGAATGTTGGGGACAGAACGTTCCGGGGAATGTCAGTTATAGAATGTTGGGGACAGAACGTTCCGTGGAATGGCAGTTAAAGAATGTTGGGGACAGAACTTTCCAGAGATCTCCTTGACCTGACCATCACCTTTCCCCCCTATCCTCCCCACCAACATGATGTACTGTGCACAGGGTACATATCTGTCCAGCACCGGGAGCTGCACTGACCACATCATTGCATTATCAATAAACGTCAACCAGATAGTCTGACCAGCACAGCGACCTGTGTAGTGATCACCCGTTAATTAATCTGTTAACCAGGAGCAGTTACCCTCCCAGCATGCAGGACTGTGTACCCCACCCCAGTGCATTTATCTGTAAACCAGGAGCAGTTACCCGCCCAACATGTATGGCTGTGTACCCCAGCCCAGTGCATTGATCGGTAAACCAGGTGGCAGTTACCCTCCCAGCATGTAGGACCGTGTACACCGCCCCAGTGCATTCATCTGTAAGCCAGGAGCAGTTACCCTCCCAGCATGTCGGACTGTGTACACCACCCCAGTGCATTGATCTGTAAACCAGGAGCAGTTATCCTCCCAGCATGTCGGACTGTGTACCCCACCCCAGTGCACTGATCTGTAAACCAGGAGCAATTACCATCCCAGAATGTAGAGATGTGCACCCCACCCCAGTGCAATGCTCAGTAACACTGTGTTAGATCACTGCCCAGCTAGGGGAAACCTACAGCCTGGGCTGGAAGTGACAGGATGTACAGCTCCCACCCATTTACAGCTCCATATCCCCATTGTGCCCTGACAAGGGGGTGCTGTGGGTGTGAACATCACTGCCAGAGAGAAATGGCGGGGGAATCAGTTTAAATATCACCACATGGGAGGGTTTTGGGGTACAGACAGAGAGGTGGAGAGTGAGAGACAGTGTCACGGAAGGAGGTGTTCTCAGGTTGCAAAATGCTGAAAGGTAAACACTTCGATAGCATCCTGTAATATGAGCCTGTCTTCCCAGAAAAGATGGGAAAAAGGGATATTGGTGTGAGGTCAGATGATGGAGAATTTTGGATGAACATTTGTTCTTCAGCTTTGTAAATGGAGCCCTTCATGGCTGGAGGTACACACCATCACCCGGATGCCCCTGGATATTCCGTGATTCCTGACACTGATGTCATCTTTGAAAGTCCAATGGGCACACGGTTGAGCTTTCTCAGCTTGGAGCTGCCCTGCATAGTTTACCCCGAGCATGGCAAATAAGGGACAATTACACCACGGTTTGTCGACAGGGGCACGGAGGTCTCGGTGTTTGGGCTAGTACAGAGGGGACCATTCTCTTCCCAGAGGGAGTGACACCACCAGACCCACCGAGCTTGGTCTGAGCTCACCACCCAGCGCAGTGCAGTGTCTGCGGTCTGAAGAAATGTTCAGCAATACAGAACAAGCATCAATAACCTTCCCCACTCTGTAGGGATAAGGGTCACCGTATTCTCTTGCTCCCTCACACTTACTGTATATCTGTTATAGCACCGACCCCTAACCAGTCTCATGGTCCACCACTCTCACTACTGCATGCAGCACCTTCCCCCTTTCCGTCTCTGTCTCTGTCTCTGTCTCTCTCCCTCCCTCCACTTTACCCACCCCCGCACATTAATAACACTGCATGGATGCAACACTGTGGACTGACTGCCTCCGGGCACCTCACCATGACCATGTCCTCCACCTACACTAACACTAACAGCATGGCCACCCACTCCCACCATCACACTCTCCCTCCCTTTCTCCCATTCCAGGAGAAACTGCCTCGAATAGAACAGAAAGGGCCAAGCCGGGCGGTGGAGTGCCCCATACCCGTTCACTCACTCCCCCTCCCCCCACCATGTGGGGAGGACCCTGGTACGAGCCAGAGAGGACCGGGACACCTCTTGTGGAGATTCTGAAACATCCACGTTCCACCGACCGAGTAAGGAGCAATGTTCAGTGAAGGGCAATTCTCACTTTAAACCCACTGGCTGCTCCGTTTCCCCCCGGCACAACTTAGAAGCCAGAGCCCTGATGCCATCTCCCTTTTGTGTCGAGCTGGTACAAATGGAATCCCCACGGTCTCGGTGGGCATGAGGTTGGACTAACAACACATCGTCACCACCACCTCCCAGGAAGGGAGCACTGAGACTTCCTCCTGCACCTCCCCCTGTAAACAGCTCAGATACTTAAACTAATCTGTGATAGTTACTGCCCTCCCCACTTGTCCTGACAATCTGTGATAGTTACTGCCCTCCCCACTTGTCCTGACATCTTCAAAAATCCACCACTCTCTCTACTGCATGCAGCACCTTCCCCCTTTCCGTCTCTGTCTCTGTCTCTGTCTCTCTCCCTCCCTCCACTTTACCCACCCCCGCATATTAATAACACTGTATGGGTGCAGCGGAGAGCGGCGCGGGCTGGGCGGAGGTGAGGTTGGAGCGCGGAGCTTGTCGGGAAGGTAGGTGATTGATGTTTGAATGGGGGAGAGGAGGAGAGCGCTCGTTCCAGGAGACTCTCTAGTTAGAGGGACGGACAGGCGGTTCTGTGGACATGGGCGAGACTCTCGGATGGTTTGTTGCCTCCCAGGTGCCAGGGTCCGGGACGCCTCAGACCGTGTCTTCATAATCCTTAAGGGGGAGGGTGTGCAGCCAGAGGTCGTGGTGCACGTTAGCACCAACGGCACAGGTAGGAAGAGGGGTGGCGAGGTCATTCAAGAGCTCAGGGAGTTAGGCTGGAAGCTAAAAGCTAGGACAGACAAAGTCGTCATCTCTGGGTTATTGCCGGTGCCACGTCACAGTGAGGCAAGGAATAGGGAGAGAGTGCAGTTGAACACGTGGCTGCAAGGAAGGTGTAGGAGGGAGGGCTTCAGGTATTTGGACAATTTACTGCATTCTGGGGAAGGTGGGACCTGTACAAGCAGGACGGGTTGCACCTGAACCAGAAGGGCACCAATATCCTGGGGGGGTAGGTTTGCTAGCACTCTTCGGGGAGGTTTAAACTAATTTGGCAGGGGGATGGGATCCGGACTTGTAGTCCAGCAAGTAGGCTAGCTGTTTATCAGGATGTCCAAGAATGTTGGGAGGCTGTGAAGAAGGTAGCACTGACAGGGAATACTTGCGGACACAGAGATTGGTTCAAGTGCGTATACTTCAACGCAAGGAGTATCAGAAATAAGGTGGGTGAACTTAAGGCGTGGATCGGTACCTGGGACTACGATGTTGTGGCCATCACGGAAACGTGGATAGATGTGGGACAGGAATGGCTGTTGGAGGTTCCTGGTTACAGGTGTTTCAGTAAGATTAGAGATGGTGGGAAAAAAGGAGGGGGGGTGGCATTGCTAATTAGAAATGGTATAACGGCTGCAGAAAGGAAGTTTGAGGGGGATCTGCCTTTGGAGGTAGTATGGGCTGAAGTCAGAAATAGGAAAGGTGCAGTCACCTTGTTGGGTGTTTACTATAGGCCCCCCAATAGCAGCAGAGATTGGGAAACAGATTTTGGAAAGGTGCAGAAGCCACAGGGTAGTAGTCATGGG
>NW_025213592.1:24968-27475 GCF_004010195.1 Chiloscyllium plagiosum | reverse complement strand
GTTCTTAGTAAGGTGGAGGTGCAGAGGGATCTTGGGGTCTATGTTCATAGATCTTTGAAGGTTGCCACTCAGGTGGATAGAGTTTGTAAGAAGGCCTATGGAGTATTATCGTTCATTAGCAGAGGGATTGAATTCAAGAGTCGTGAAGTGATGTTGCAGCTGTACAGGACCTTGGTTAGGCCACATTTGGAGTACTGTGTGCAGTTCTGGTCGCCTCACTTTAGGAAAGATGTGGAAGTGTTGGAGAGCGTGCAGAGAAGATTTACCAGGATGTTGCCTGGAATGGAGAATAGGTCGTACGAGGAATAGGTCGAGAATGCTTGGCCTTTTCTCATTGGAACGGCGTAGGGTGAGGGGTGACTTGATAGAGGTTTATAAGATGATCAGAGGAATAGATAGAGTAGACAGTCAGAAACTTTTTCCCCGGGTACAAGGGGACATAAATTTAAGGTGAAGGGTGGAAGGGATAGAGGGGATGTCAGGGGTAGGTTCTTTGCCCAGAGAGTGGTGGGGGCATGGAATGCGCTGCCTGTGGGAGTGGCAGAGTCAGCATCATTGGTGACCTTTAAGCGGCAATTGGATAGGTACATGGATGGGTGCTTAAGCTAGGATAAATGTTCGGTACAACATCGTGGGCCGAAGGGCCTGTTCTGTGCTGTCTTGTTCTATGTTCTATCTATCTTCTATACATTTCATTGGGCACTGGAGATTTCTACACCTTTATGCCTGTGAAAACATTTAATACCTCCTCTTTATTGATCTTAACATGTTCTGGAACCTCAGCATCCCAACTGAAATCCCTGGCTACAATGCCTTTCTCCTGTGTGAATACAGATGGGAAGTATTTATTGAAGACGTCACCTACGTCCTCTGGCTCCATGCACAGATTGTCCCTTTGGTTCCTCTTTCGCTGGGGATCCTCTTACTCTCACGATGCTGATAAAATACCTGTGGCTTTTCCGCAATCGTATCTTCCATTTATATTTCATGACCATTGTTTGTCCCTTATTTTCTACAATCCCTTTGCACTCTCTATACTTGTGACGGGCGTCACCTTATTTGATTGCACTGTATTTTCTTTATCAAACTCACGATATGACTTGATCAGTATTCCCTGGACTTGCTACCTTTACTATTCACTCTTCAAGGAGCACACTGGCCCCGAGCTTTCACAGCATCACTTTTAAATACTCCCACTTTCCTAATATCGACCCAACTGCAGGGAGTTCCTCCCTGTCTCTGTTTGCCAGATCCTGTGTAATGATCGTGATACTGATAGGAGGCACAGTTGTGAGGGGGACAGACAGGAGACTGTGTGGCTGCAGAAGAGACCCCAGGTTGGTGTGCTGCCTCCCGGGTGCAAGGGTCGAGGATGTCTCTGAGTCGTTATTGAACATTATGAAGGAGGAGGGTGAACATCCAGAGGTCATTGTGCACATCGGTCCACATGACAGAGGTAGACAAAGGAATGGGGTCCTGTGAAATGAGTCCAGGGAGTCAGGTGATGTGTGAAAAAAGCAGGATATTGATCTTAATGATCTCCAGATTACTCCCAGATCCAAGTGCCAGTGAGGATAGAAATAGAAAGGTAGGCCGGATGGATGTGTGGCTGAGGAGCTGGTATAGTGGGCAGGGTTTTCAGTTCTTGGGTTATTGGAATCTCTTCTGGGGTAGAGGGGACCTGTACAAACGAGATGGTTTGCACTTGAAGCAAAGGGGTACTAGTATTCCAGGGAGGAGATTTGCTAGTGTTACCAGGAGGATTTAAACTAGTTTGGCAGGGAGTTGAGACGCTGAGTGAGAGAGGAACCATCGAAAAGTCAGGGGAAACACATCAGCCATCAAGAGCACGTTACCTATTCAGGATATCCAGGGGCACAGTCGAGGGAGAGAACGATATCTGGTTTAAAGGGCATTTATTTCAACACACGAGGCCTGACTGGTAAGGCAGACGAACTCAGAGCATGGATTAGCTCTGTGGACTGGGATATTATAGCCATAATAGAAACATGGCTGAGAGAAGGGCAGGACCGGCAGCTCAGTGTTCCAGGATACAGAAACTACAGGCGTGACAGAAGGGCAAGTAAGTGAGGGGGGGAGTTGTCCTTTCGATTAGGAAGGACATAACAACTGTGCATCAAGACAATTCTGTTAAGCAGTCATCAAATGAACGCGTAAATTTAAAAGTTAGAAACAAAGAGGGGATGGTAAGTCTGCTGGGATCATGTTCGAGACCCTCAAATAGCCAGCGGGTACGAGAGGAGCAAATGTGTAGTGAGTTTGCAGGTATCTATAAAAATAATAGAGTAGTATTGGATGGAGATTTTAACTTCCCCTGGATTGACTGGGTCACCCAGAGTGCAAAAGGCCCGTACTGGGTGGAATTTGTAAAATGTGTCCAAGAAAGTTTCCGAAATCAAGATGCTACTCAGGCGGATGCAACACGAGACCTCTCCTCAGAAAACGAGGTCAGGCAAGTGACTGAAGTATCAGTCGGAGAGCACATT